>NW_024039285.1:600000-855000 GCF_016077235.1 Cyprinodon tularosa | reverse complement strand
AAGAAATTATTTGCCCACGCAAATATGCTTTAAGAGATTCCCACAGCAACGACCTTGTGACAGTGTCACTATCATTAAAAAATAAATATTCTTCAATTTTTGTTTTGATAAAGGCAATAAATGTTTCATCAGAGAGCAGCAGAGAGTTAAACCTCCAGGGCGAGGAAAAAGAAGATTGGGCAGTGAGTTTGATATCAACACTAAGTGGTGCATGATCAGAGATGACAATTGGATGATATTCAGATGACAATACTTTTGGAATAAGGGAACCATCCACAAAAAAATAATCAATACGTGAAAAAGATTGATGTACCTGAGAAAAAAAAGAATAGGCTCTGGTAGTGGGATTAGAAAATCTCCAAGGATCTAAAAAGCCGTTCCGAAACATAAACTCTGAAATAGACTTAGACATAGAAGATTGTGTCAGGGAACGGGGATTTGAGCGGTCTAAGACAGGGTCAATAACACAGTTTAGGTCACCAGCAAATATCAAAAGGTGAGTGTCAAGAGAAGGGAGGCTGCTTAACAATTTATCTGCAAAACCTGGGTTGTCAAAATTAGGAGCATATACATTGACTAACAAGACAGGGATGTTATAAATGTTGCCTACAACAATCAAATATCTCCCATTTTTGTCAGCTTTAATCTCTGAGGCTGTAAACTGCACTTTTTTACTAATTAAAATAGCCACTCCCCTGGATTTCGAGTTAAACTCTGAGTGAAAAACATGTCCCACCCACGGACACCTGAGTCTAGCATGATCCCTATCCCGCAAATGAGTCTCTTGTAAAAACATTACATCACTCCTCAGACGTCTTAGATGTGAAAATATTTTAGATCGTTTAATGGGGCTATTCATGCCTTTAACATTCCAAGTCAAAAATCTAGTACCACTAAGATCTGCCACAATAAGGAAATAAAAAGTTTTGTTTTTTTTCCTTCACCCCCATGGAAAGAAAGAAAGGGGAAAAAAGCGCACTCGCGCACACACACAAAACAGTAACGAGAGTACAACATCGAAATAAAAAAAAAAATAATAAATAAAAAAAAATAAAAAAAAAAAAAAAAAAAAACAACATTAAACATGCAACCCCCCTCCCTCCCGCACCTCTGAAGTCCCTATCTCCAAACGATAGAGACGGCAGTGCAAAACTCCCATATGGAGCAAACAAAACAGAAACGCTCCCGACTACAAAACCAACCATGACTAACGGGGACGCTCTTACAGAGTGATTTCTAATTATATAAGGCACAAAAACAAATAAACAAAAAAGT
Source organism: Cyprinodon tularosa (assembly GCF_016077235.1). Lineage (NCBI taxonomy): Eukaryota > Metazoa > Chordata > Actinopteri > Cyprinodontiformes > Cyprinodontidae > Cyprinodon > Cyprinodon tularosa. The sequence goes on along the minus strand of NW_024039285.1, from coordinate 853,725 downwards.
ATTACTTCAAAAAATATAATAAAACAAAACATTCACTGGCAGAATAACAAATCGTGCGCAGTAAAGATAAACTCGAACTCACCAAAATGAAGACATCAGTCACTTATCCTAAATAACAAATAATATCGTCCCGCTGTGCCTTACTGCTGGGTAGTTATTGTCTGGATGTATGCCTTAGCCTTCTCAGGAGAGACGAAGTCATGTTGCACTCCCTCATATGTGATGCGCAACTTGGCCGGGTGGATGATGCCGAACCGAACTCCCTGGATCCCCCGCAGCAGGCGACGAACCTCATTGAAAGCCGCACGGGCTCGTGCCGTCTTAGCGGTGTGGTCGGGGAACACGGAGATGGTCATCTTGCGCATCTTTATCTGCTGTAACTCTCTGGCTTTCGCGTAATAGTGCATCCTAACTACTATAGCCCGAGGACGCTCATTGGAATTGGGTTTGGGGGCCAAGGTTCGATGAGCTCTGTCCACAAGTGGCTCTTTCTCAAGTTCGAAAGCTTCCATCAGAAGCGCAGACACGTCTGTGGGAGACAGGATGTTTTCCTCTGGCACACCAACAATGCGTAAATTATTACGACGGGACCTGGACTCCAAATCTTCACACTTGTTCTCTAGTTTAATCAGCTCCTTTGACATAGTTTCCACCTTGGCTTGAAGTAGGACAATATCATCCGTGCACACTGAGAGACACTTCTCCATCTCCGTAACGTTGCCTTTCAGCCCGGTGAACTCCCGCCGCATGGTGGTAATATCAGCGGAAAGTTCAGTTTTTAGCGCTTGTATTTCGGACTTGATTGATGAGAGGTTGCCTTCGAGTGTGGCGTGCAACTCCTTTTTAAACATGTCTGAAATCTCGTCACGAAGCTCAGAAAGAAGTGCAGCCTTTGTGTCAGTGTCAACAAGTGACATCTCAGATGACTTCGGCTGCATCGACGCTCCACCATGGGCCGAGGATGCGGCACCAACAGCAGGCCGCGGGTTAGGCTGGGAGATACTTGAATTTTTACTGGCTTTGCGCGACATCACGATTGTCAAAAACAAAACAATCTTACTTCGAACACGTTTGCTCAAATGTTGAAATAAGAAAGGGAGAGAAAAAAAAAGGAGAAATCAACGTAATGTGCCTGAAATATTAATTAAGTAACAAATCTCTGCAGGAGCTGTACTCGATGCGACCTACGCCATGTTCAGCCAAGCCGGAAACGAATCACTGAGCATTCCTGAACAAAGAATATATTTGGGATTTTTTTTTTTTTTTTTTTATGTAAAATAGATGGGTATTTTCCCAGGGTGGCATTTGAAAGGGTTAAGAGGGTTTAAACACAACAGATAGGATAACAGAACCGGAATGAGGCCTATATGGCGTCCCTTAAAAAGAAGTTTTTATTCAACAACAATATGAATTTAAAGAGTATAAAAGTATCTGAAAGAGGTATTGTCTTTAAGCAGGCATGAACTGACCTTGAGGTCAAGGAAATGTGAATACTATCAGCTCTGGTAGGCACTTAGGTGATATGAACAGATCAGTAAGGAATGCTTTACCTTCCCCATGTCTGGGAATTGATTGGAATTTCTCTGAGAAAGAATAGCTGAGTAAGGGTGGTGATTATAGGGCAACAAAAACATGGAATGGGTTGTTTTCATAGACTATAAAAGGGTGACCTCTTTGCAGACAGTGAACGACACAGGCATGATAGTCTGCAATTAAATCCAATCAGTTTACTCAACTAAGTTCAGTGCAACAGATCTAACCAAGAAGTTGAGGAAGATTCAAGTCATAAAAGCACCCATGAGGTTTATATTCCTCCATTGCTGCTAAATAAAAAAAAATAAAAAATCTCCTGAAACAAGACGTTTACAGCAGTTATGGAAACGGTTTCAATGATTTCATAAAATGGTCCAAGTTATAAATCTGCATTAAAGAAGGCTAATAAATGCGGCTGCTAAAACATCTAACCTTTCTTCTATTTAATTAGAACATGAGAAAGGCTGGATGAGATGTCAACCTGCTGGTATACCAGGAAATTAGATCACTCCACCTGCTTTGCAATACAAACAATATGCAAGTTGTCTGCTTGGCATTGGCCTACAAAGCCTGTGTGATTGCACAGAATTGTTAACAACCAAAACAGAGCAAACATATATTCATTTTCTGTCTTTAATCCTAAAGACAAATATCTAGTCTTTGATTCAACAAACCACAGGCTGAAGCTTTCAAGCATCTATGTGGTTTTAACTTTCTACTACACTTTTTTTATATATATATATACAGACCCTTACTACGTTCACAGATAACATTTTGTGTATCAAAAGCTGAACTCTTACAGTCATTTAAAGGCAAACCACCAGGGCTGAGTTGGTATAAAGGGTCATTAGCTCTCTTCATCGATCACAGAGAGAGCATACCCGTAACTAAGAGCAAATTACCCTCCAAAGCTGTAATTGTCAGGTCCACTTAGCGTATGCTATTCTCACCTTTTCCAAGTGGTGAGCATGTTGTGCTGATGCTTCTAGAAGCAGAAGGAAACGCTAAGTACTAATGCAACTGAAGAAACTACAGTATCTTTGGCTTCTCAGGGGCCAATACTTAAACTTTTTTGTGAAGTATTATTTACATACAACAACGAAGGTATACACAATGCACATTCTATTTCTTTTGTGCAAGACTGAAATCAAAAACGAAGAAAGGATTGCTTTGGAGTTAAGCAACCAGGGGCTAAAAAAGGGAAATTGGTCAATGCAGTTATGTTGTTTGCATTTATCATATGATTTTGATTTTAAGTCCACAGTTTATGCAGTTTTTTTGTTTTGTTTAAAACTACACCCTATTCATTCAATCGCTTGTAGCCATGCTCATTTTATTACATTCTACTATTAGAAGTAATGTTTTGATAATATGATAGTTCGCAAACTCTACTTCTTGTAAGCATATATTTAAGAACAAACATGAAGTGCAGACACACTGAGAAAGAGAACATTGTGCACTGTTGCATTGCCACTGACTGAAGACGGTGGTAAACTTCTCCTAATTAGGCTGAAGACAGCACACAGCGTTTCTTACCTATATGATTCAGTAAGTATCACACAGCAAACTGTAACAACAAATTAGTACTTGACAGTCCTCTATAATTTGAAGGACAATAAAAGAAAATTAGGGTTCTTTATAGAGCAGGTGGATTCTATTGTTGAGGATTACGGTGCTGTCACGGTGCTGGATCACAGTGAACAGCTCATCCATAGGCTCTCACGAACACCGTCACATATGCGTGTCCTCCACTCCTCTAGTGTTGACAGATAAGTGCCTATGACTCTGTGTAAGTATGCCCAGGACACCTCTCACCTCCTCCTTGTGCGAAACCACCAAGACCGCAATTAAAATAGACACTGAACAATGACCGCTCCCTGTGAAGTCACCGTTGCAAAAGTATTCCCTCTTTTGTTGGTGTTTAAACTCCAAACCACAAACAGCTGAGGCTCTTTGAGCAAGCCATGTGGTGATGATCAAATGAGAAAAAAAAGTGTTTCTTTGCATACAACCTAAGCCGCAAATGCAGACAAATGTTTTCTTAACATGCAAAGAACATCAGAGGCTGATGTGATGATACTGATGACAGAAGGAATGGAGCAGTGCTGACAGGATGGCAGGCGGTCAATGCGCTCAAGAGAATCAACACAAAGAATAATGATACACTATTCATGGCTAAAATCCATCCATCATTTAGGGTAAATACATTTTTTTTTTTTATGTTGCCATATTTAAGCTACAAAGCTTGATAATTTTAGGTAAAAAGGTGATATTCCAGATTAATAAAAAGTGGCTTATGTGCACAAAAACAAACATCTTAGGGTACAAATAGCATCGTGGAGACGGGGGAGCAAACCAGAGATGTGCAAGAACACTTAATTAGAAAAGCATCAAAGACGTCATAGAAACTCAGGAGAAGTTGTAGAGGTTTACAGCCCAGTTTGGATAGCTGTATACACAAATTCCCCAAAAATGTATTTATTATGCCAAGTTAGGTTTGGATGAGATTTTGGTCTACATACAAAACAATTTATGGTGGGAACTAACAATTTACACCAATGCAAAAACAGCAGCCCAGTTTTAAAACAAGGAGGTGACAGTGTTATGCTATGGAGTTGCTTTGAATAGGATGCCACTCCTCACCCCCAGATGAACTCATCCTCCTCTAGATAATAGTTCGTGCATATGCATTCAAATTTTTGAGGCAATGATAAGTTGTTCCCTGCCATTTATCTAAGGAAAAAGTCTGCTCAAATAAACCTTTAGGAAGTCATTTATGAAGTAAATCGCTTAATATTCAAAGCAAAAAAACAAAGGCAGGTAGTGCTTTTGCTAGCCTATTTGGTTTACATGCAGAATGCACTTTGTAGCAGAAAAACAACCCTCCATGTCTCTCTGATTATGGCAATCCTTAGGGTGGCATGTTGGTGGCAGCATAGTGCTGAGGGAATGGGTTCCCACATGAAAACCTGATAGAAGCAAACATCCAGAGCTGCAGTAGAACAGTTTAGATCAAAATATATTCAACTGAAAGCTTTAGACCTAAATCCAATTAGTAATATATGCACAAAATGGTTTTCAAACCAGCTATTCATCCAATCTGACTAATCTTGAGCTATTTTTGTAATTGCTGTACATTTTTATTCAAAGAATGAAAAGTTGAAATAAATATACCTCAAAAGACTTGACTCTATAATCACTGCAAAAAAGATCCTTTAAGAAAGTACCGATAAATGCAATTTCCCACCTTCATTATTTCTGTTGGCACAATCATCACATGTTTCAGAGAGCTGACGTTGACAACAACCCAAGTAATCTACATATTTCTTAAAATCACAGCAAAGCAGTCAACACATTACCTTTTTTTTTAACAAACCTGGAATGACAGAGGTGTGCAAAGATAGAGGATCAGCTTGGTGTTGGGTTTTCTATATCATTGGAATACTTAAAAAATAAAACCATTAGACTTATGGCCTTTACTCTGTTAATAATCGTATGACTTGTCATGTTTCTGAAGTGAATTTACAAGAAAACCTTTGTATTGTGGTCGGGGGGCCTCTATTAATCTAATTTGAAAAAGCGCCTCACACCGAGATCTGGGAATTCAGACTTTATTTTCCTTCTTTTGCACCTTGCTCATATCATGTTCTTTGTCTTCTATCATCTGTTACGATAAGGTGTTGCCCATCTTAAAACAGCTGATCCTATCAAGTTACTTTATTACCTTCTGGGGATTTACAAGTGATGATGGTGAGAAAAACTTAATTTAAACCACATACTGGCAGCCATTAGGTGCACATTGATTCACCTTATAAAGACCTCCCTGTGAGGCCCAGTCCAGGAGACTGGCTACTGTAGCTCACATTACTAAAGAAGCTCATCATCATTCTGATAGAAAAGTGTCAGTGTGATTTATTGTGTATAAGGAAGTATCAAAGCAAACCAATCAGTGTGTTCCTGCTGGATTTAACATTACGCCTGCTCTGTTAGGGTCACTGAGGACAGTTCATCTCCTGATCTCTGTCCTATTCTACTGTCAGCTATGACAGCAGCGTTCTGTGCAACAGATGGCTCATTAGCATTTTGATATAGAAATCACCAAAGCTATTTCTAAACCACTGCAGATTTATTCATCATGTCATTAATGTCATCAAGCTCATATACCAACTCGATTTTATTGACCTTGTTGTTCAGTTGGCACTTGTGTGCTGCGATGTGTCAGATTTAGACTCTATACCAGCAGAGACTCTTTAAAGATGTGAATTTGGACCAGGACGTCCTTACTACATATGGAATAAGCTAGATAGAACATTCCTTATTATGTGTTATGTACTGTAGACCTAAATGGAGGTTTAAATTGGAAGGCAACCAGAATTTTGCTCAGTTGTTTTGAGGATGTCTCGACTCCTATCCAGGAGTCTTAGTCAATTCTGTGGCTCGCACCAAAGCAAACACTAGTTGGAGCACTGATGTTTTTTAAGTAGCATGGAGGTCCATCCTCCTCCACACATTGCATCTGACTGCACACAAGTCAGATGCAAATCAAATAGCCACAAATATCCATCTTTTTGATTTGCATCTGACTTGGAGTATTAACAAGAGGATGGACCTTCATGCTGCTTAAATGCATCAGCGCTCCGACCAGTAATTGTTCTGGTGCGGCCCGAAAGAATTGACAAATTAAGAAAGACTCCTGGATAGGTGTCAAAACGTCTTGAAATAAAATTAGTGAAAGTCAGGTTGCCTTCTAATTTAACTACTCATGGAATAAACTAGAAATATTCCTTATTATGAGGGTTGCTTGTCAGATTCAGTTCCTTTTTAAAATGACTAAATGTAGGCAGGCTTTAAACATATGTTCTTGATCAAAACACATTTCAGTATAGATCAGATTATTTAGATTGGGTGGAAAAATGTTTTATACCCTGCTTATTTTGTAGGTTTGTTCCACGTTTTAACACGTAGGTATGAGATGTGGTTCTAAAACAACAATCCAGTAGATCACATGATTTTGTTTTCAAGTAATAATTTTGCTTTTCATTGCATCCTATTAGTAATTGATACATCAGAAAAAAAACTACTTAATATCTGTCATGGTCTTGGTTCTGCTGTTCTTTACTTTGCTCCTTGTTTTCTAGATTTATTGGTTTAATTCCAGTTTTGTTGTATTTCTAGATTTATATTAGTTCTCATGTTTTCCTGTTGTCCCCTTTTGCCCTCTTGTGTGTGTATGTTCCTTTCCCCTTGGCTCCCTCGTTGTCTCCTCTCACACCTGTTCCTTGTCTGCTCGTTAGCCCTCCCTTTGTCTCTCTCTCCTATATATGCTCTCCCTCTGCTCTCACTCTTTGTTGGTTCCTTGTCTTAGCTGTCTTCCCATGCTGTGGTCTATGTTCCTCGTCTCTTCCTGGCTCCTCGTGTTTGGTTTTCCCCAGATGTCTCCTCTGTTCTGGTTTGCCTTTTTATTATTAGTTGCATTTTTGGATCCCTGCCTTTGTTTACTGTTTTGCCCCATTAAAACTCCCAAGAGATCCCCTCAGCCTCTGCCTCTGCATTTGGGTCCTCCAAACCACAACTAAACCCTGACAATAGGAACCAACCACAATGGACCCAGCAGAGCCCAGTCTGGACACCCTAAGGGACTTTTTCCTCAATCTAGGCAATACTCTGGACTCAATATCCAACCTTACACCGCCTTGGAAGAGGGTGAGTGCAAATAGCCAACTTAAACAGATTCTCCTCTCAAACTCCAAACTCATTTCTCCCCCAGTGCTGTCTGAACTGTTTGAAGAGTTGGAGTGGAACCACCAAGCAGCCAGCGCCCAACTCTTCAACAGACCTCCACCACCCAAACCATCACTTCACCTCCTTCCAACTCTGCTCTCAATCGCCTCCAGTCCGGTTCCTCCACCTTCACCAGCTGTTGGTCCCCCCATGCCGTCTGCCTCCTCCAGGCGTAAGCGCCGCCGGGGGAAGAAATCCACTCCCTCTCCGGCGGGTCAGCCTGACGCCTCCACTCCCTCTCCGGCGGGTCAGCCTGACGCCTCCACTCCCTCTCCGGCGGGTCAGCCTGACGCCTCCACTCCCTCTCCGGCGGGTCAGCCTGACGCCTCCACTCCCTCTCCGGCAGGTCAGCCTGACGCCTCCACTCCCTCTCCGGCGGGTCAGCCTGACGCCTCCACTCCCTCTCCGGCAGGTCAGCCTGATGCCTGCTCCAATCCCACTCTTCTTCAGGTCAGTTTCCCCTATGGCCTTGGCCGTCACCTCCATGATCAGCAGTTAGCTCCTCGAGTTAGAGGTTTAAACTCAGTCACCATGATTACACCCACTGCAGTCAGAGCACCACATATTGAGGAGTCAGAGTTATGGGACTACTTTTATGGGCAAAGGGAGGATCTATTCCCTTTCCTTCCACCTCCATCAGTTCCCTGTCAGCCAGCACATCCCAAGCCCTTCAGCGGGCCAGTGTCCTTAGCTCCAGAGCCCTTTAGCAGGCCGGTTTACCTAGCTCCAGAGCCCTTTAGCGGGCCGGTTTCCCTAGCTCCAGAGCCCATTGACGGGCCAGTTTCCCTAGCTCCAGAGCCCATTGACGGGCCAGTTTCCCTAGCTCCAGAGCCCATTAGAGGGCCAGTTTCCCTAGCTCCAGAGCCCATTAGAGGGCCAGTTTCCCTAGCTCCAGAGCCCATTAGAGGGCCAGTTTCCCTAGCTCCAGAACCCATTAGAGGGCCAGTTTCCCTAGCTCCAGAGCCCATTAGAGGGCCAGTTTCCCTAGCTCCAGAGCCCATTAGAGGGCCAGTTTCCCTAGCTCCAGAGCCCATTAGAGGGCCAGTTTCCCTAGCTCCAGAGCCCATTAGAGGGCCAGTTTCCCTAGCTCCAGAGCCCATTAGAGGGCCAGTTTCCCTAGCTCCAGAGCCCATTAGAGGGCCAGTTTCCCTAGCTCCAGAGCCCATTAGAGGGCCAGTTTCCCTAGCTCCAGTCCCCCTTAGCGGTCCTGTTTCTCTAGCTCCAGTCCCCCTTAGCGGTCCTGTTTCTCTAGCTCCAGTCCCCCTTAGCGGTCCTGTTTCCCTAGCTCCAGTCCCCCTTAGCGGTCCTGTTTCTCCAGTCCCCCTTAGCGGTCCTGTTTCCCTAGCTCCAGCTTCCCCAGTGCCTGTGCCCATTAGCGGGGCAGCTTCCCCAGTGCCCATTAGCGGGGCAGCTTCCCCAGTGCCCATTAGCGGGGCAGCTTCCCCAGTGCCCATTAGCGGGGCAGCTTCCCCAGTGCCCATTAGCGGGGCAGCTTCCCCAGTGCCCATTAGCGGGCCGTTTTGCCTAGCGCCAGAGACTCCTGAGCCCATTAGCGGGCCGTTTAGCCTAGCGCCTGAGACTCCTGTGGCCATTAGCGGGCCGTTTAGCCTAGCGCCTGGGACCCCTGAGCCCGCTCAGAGTCATCCTGATATCCCTGAGCACACAAGTAAAAGGCTCTCTAAAATAAAGCTCAGCGGGCGCTCCAAGCCTCCACGGCCCCTCAGCGGGCGCTCCAAGCCTCCACGGCCCCTCAGCGGGCGCTCCAAGCCTCCACGGCCCCTCAGCGGGCGCTCCAAGCCTCCACGGCCCCTCAGCGGGCGCTCCAAGCCTCCACGGCCCCTCAGCGGGCGCTCCAAGCCTCCACGGCCCCTCAGCGGGCGCTCCAAGCCTCCACGGCCCCTCAGCGGGCGCTCCAAGCCTCCACGGCCCCTCAGCGGGCGCTCCAAGCCTCCACGGCCCCTCAGCGGGCGCTCCAAGCCTCCTCTGAGGCTGTTCCCGTGCCGCAGTCGGCGGCCCCCTCTGAGGCTGTTCCCGTGCCGCAGTCGGCGGCCCCCTCTGAGGCTGTTCCCGTGCCGCAGTCGGCGGCCCCCTCTGAGGCTGTTCCCGTGCCGCAGTCGGCGGCCCCCTCTGAGGCTGTTCCCGTGCCGCAGTCGGCGGCCCCCTCTGAGGCTGTTCCCGTGCCGCAGTCGGCGGCCCCCTCTGAGGCTGTTCCCGTGCCGCAGTCGGCGGCCCCCTCTGAGGCTGTTCCCGTGCCGCAGTCGGCGGCCCCCTCTGAGGCTGTTCCCGTGCCGCAGTCGGCGGCCCCCAAGGTTCCTGCAGCTGCGTCTGAGACGGCGTCCCCCAAGGTTCCGGCAGCTGCGTCTGAGACGGCGTGCCCCAAGGTTCCGGCAGCTGCGTCTGAGACGGCGTGCCCCAAGGTTCCGGCAGCTGCGTCTGAGACGGCGTGCCCCAAGGTTCCGGCAGCTGCGTCTGAGACGGCGTGCCCCAAGGTTCCGGCAGCTGCGTATGAGACGGCGTGCCCCAAGGTTCCGGCAGCTGCGTCTGAGACGGCGTGCCCCAAGGTTCCGGCAGCTGCGTCTGAGACGGCGTCGCCGGTGTCCTCCAGAGGCCCTCCTCCGTCCTCCAGAGGCCCTCCTCCGTCCTCCAGAGGCCCTCCTCCGTCCTCGCCTCCGGCCCCACCGCCGGCCTCCAGAGGCCCTCCTCCGTCCTCGCCTCCGGCCCCACCGCCGGCCTCCAGAGGCCCTCCTCCGTCCTCGCCTCCGGCCCCACCGCCGGCCTCCAGAGGCCCTCCTCCGTCCTCGCCTCCGGCCCCACCGCCGGCCTCCAGAGGCCCTCCTCCGTCCTCGCCTCCGGCCCCACCGCCGGCCTCCTCCTGGGGCCCTCCTCCTTCATCAGAGACGCCGCCGGCCTCCTCCTGGGGCCCTCCTCCGTCAGAGACGGCGTCGCCGCCGGCGACCTCCTGGGGCCCTCCTCCGTCAGAGACGGCGTCGCCGCCGGCGACCTCCTGGGGCCCTCCTCCTTCAGAGACGGCGTCGCCGCCGGCCCCCTCCAGAGAGCCTCCTTCGTCAGAGACGGCGTCGCCGTCCTCCTGAGCTTCTGCCTCGCCTCCGGCCTCACGGCCGCCCTCCAGAGACTCTTCCTGGCCTCCGGCCACACGGCCGCCCTCCAGAGACTTTGTTTGCCCTCGCCCACCTTGGGTGGGTTGTTTTGGTTTTGTTTGGACTCTGCGTTTGGTTTTGTATTTCGTGCCCTCCTTCCTGGTTCCCCCTCCGCCCACCCAGGGTGGGTTGTTTTTTGTTTCTGGACATTTTAGGGCGTCTGGGATCCGCCCTTAAGTGGGGGGCACTGTCATGGTCTTGGTTCTGCTGTTCTTTACTTTGCTCCTTGTTTTCTAGATTTATTGGTTTAATTCCAGTTTTGTTGTATTTCTAGATTTATATTAGTTCTCATGTTTTCCTGTTGTCCCCTTTTGCCCTCTTGTGTGTGTATGTTCCTTTCCCCTTGGCTCCCTCGTTGTCTCCTCTCACACCTGTTCCTTGTCTGCTCGTTAGCCCTCCCTTTGTCTCTCTCTCCTATATATGCTCTCCCTCTGCTCTCACTCTTTGTTGGTTCCTTGTCTTAGCTGTCTTCCCATGCTGTGGTCTATGTTCCTCGTCTCTTCCTGGCTCCTCGTGTTTGGTTTTCCCCAGATATCTCCTCTGTTCTGGTTTGCCTTTTTATTATTAGTTGCATTTTTGGATCCCTGCCTTTGTTTACTGTTTTGCCCCATTAAAACTCCCAAGAGATCTCCTCAGCCTCTGCCTCTGCATTTGGGTCCTCCAAACCACAACTAAACCCTGACAATATCAGGTACAAAAACTTTGGAAGGCATTTATAGACATCAGATATTTCCTCTAGGTCTTGATGAGGTTTTTCAAACACTGCCAGGGGATTTTAGGCAACTGCTCCATCCAGATCTTCTCTAGATCCTACAGATTTCGAGGTTGTTGCTGAGCAATACAACCTTTCAGTTTTTCAACTGTGTTCGGGTCTGGAGACCAGAGATGGCCAAAGTACTAACTTTCCGTACTTGAGTAAAAGTACAGATACTAGTGTTAAAAAATACTCTGGTAAAAGTGGAAGTACTGATTAAACTTCTTTACTCAAGTAAAAGTACCAAAGTACAGGCTTGTAAATTTACTTAAAGTGTAAAAGTAGAAACCACTTTTTTCATGCCGTTGCCTACATTTTAAATGGATGTCTGCCAATAGGACTAGATCTCCGTTGTGTTCATTTTCAATCATCTCGTCGTCGGAGTACAAGAAAAAAGTCGCCATAAAAATAAGTAGTAAAGTTAAAATATCAGAAAAATCTACTTGAGTACAGTAATGAAGTATTTGTACTTGTACTTCAAGCTCATATACCGACTCGATTTCGTTACTTCCCATCTCTGCTGGAGACTGATAGGCCATCAATATCCGGGGGGGTAAATAAAATTAGCAAAATACTTTCATAAGTTAGTGTTGAATTCTGTGGGAAGTCGTTTATTAAAACTGTATTGTTTAAAAAAATGTATAGTAATTTAAGCTTTGACCATATTCTCCATGCCTTCGGTGAGGCATTTAATGGTTTGCTGGTTGTTTTGCAAAATTATCCTGCTCTACTTTTCTCTCTAAATAAGCACCAGTAGTGTTATATAATTTGTGTTATCCTGCATTAATCACAGAACTTCTACATGGCTTGGAAGTCATACAGCCAAATTTTTATAACAAGCTGTATATGACTAACACACAAAGTATCAGAGGCTAAAGTTAACAGAGGAGGGTTTTGAAACAACAACAAAAAATCAAAAGCATAGTGTGTGATTTATACTTTTCTCCACTGCAGTATGTTATATTCTTTGAGTTTTTTTTCTTTTTTTGACACCTTCTATCACAGACACATGACATTTCATTAATTCCACTTTAAATGTGGCCAAAAATATCTCAGTCTCTATGTTAGCAAATCAGACCAGAACTTGACCTTTCATGTAGATCAAATGAAGCAGATGGTCAAAGCCGTTCTCTTCAGAAAAAGGCTCCAAACCAGAAACCAAACTTTAATGACGAAAGGCAATAAAACTTGAAATAATTTCTATTAATCTAAAGGCAGGTTATCCAAGTTTAGAGGTTCTGATCCAGCAAGCTTTTAAAAACAAGCCGCGTAAGCATGTTAGAAGTTTTTTTCTTATGAGCGGGAGTATAAAACCAAAATAAATAAATGCAATCATATTTTTGACATTTCTTTAAAATAAGTTAATTTTAGTCATTCTTAACCTAAGGAATGATTTAGTGAGTCCAGTGAATTCCCATCAATGAGCCTGTTTTATTTGCAGCGTTACACTCATGGGGTTAACTGCACTACTTTAATGTAGCTGTAAAGATGTTTCTTTAATAACACCATCTGTCAAACCTATTCCACTCTTAAAGTCTGTCCACTGTTATTTTTCTCACAGTAAAGAAATATTTGGTCCAGAAAACTCACTTCAAGGTTGTTGCTCCAGCAGGAACAGTGGTGGAGCTAAGGTCTGCTGCCAGATTCACAGGCTGCCGGGTGAGCTGCTCTGGCTCTGCTCATCTCCAATCCAATCAGCACAGCCAAGCTCTGTGGTAGTGTTATCAAATATGGGTTGCAATTATATAGTGGGGTTATTCAGCTTACTTTGGCCATTAGGCGTATTTGCAGTTTAAGAATGATGTGGTTGGAGATGGTGTCATGGGACCGGCCCTTTTGGACCCTGCTATGCCTTTGCCCTCATCCACGCCTGTGTCTCTGGTTGATGTCTCCCCAGTTTTATTATTATTAGGAATTTAAGGATGTGTCTTTTAGGCTTAATGGTGATGGGCAGTGAGAAATCTATCTCCTTTTTTTTTTCATTTTAGAGTCATCTCTTTCAATATTACTCATTGGAAAGTCCTAAAACATGTTTATATTTGCCCTTTCATATCAAAAAGCACAATAACCATCTGATCAGTTCTATGGAAAAAGCTTATTAAAGTCAAAGGTATTACAAATTTGATTCTTTTGTACACTATGTCCTAAAACCAACAATATAATGTACTCTTTAACACAAAGCAAAGTTTGCATTACAACTTTTTAGCCAGCAATTATTGCAAAGATGTACCGACATAGCTTTAGAAAACGTTCATTTTAGAAAAAGAATATATAAATACAGAGGAAGGTTTTCTACTTGAGCCCAAGGTTATGTTAGATGTGCATACCATATCTGACCTGTTTCGGCTTTGAAGCTGCAGAACAAGAACTAAAGCATCTCTATAAAAAGCTGTAGTTAGATGTAAGTAGATTTTTGCACAGATAGGTAGAGCTCATGCCTTGAATAAACTTTAGTGAGTTATTTCTTTACATGAGTTCATTCACAGGCGAATACATCAAACCCTAAAACCACTGAAGTTCAAAAAAATATAGATTAGCTTGTAGATTTCTTCCCCTATGGGTGTTCTTCCGAACAGTTCACACTTTTACTGAACCTCATCTGTCACCATTTTTCACCCTTAGAGAAATCTAAAAACTTGTATATTTTTTGTATATTGTTCAGGTTTCTCATAAAAGTATACCTCACTGGGATACATTTTAATGGCTGTTATTTATACTTGGGCTAGGTATCTTTATTCTGTGCACCAACAGCAATCATTACATCCCCCCTTAGGGGATGAATGTAGAGATGCACGTTTTACCCAAACAGATGACTCAGCGGTAATACGGCTCTCCTTTAGCGACTTTGCCTCTGGTGTTATTAGTTACCCTCCGCTGAGGTCATTAAATATCAACTAGAGGTTAGAGGGAGGACACTGAGATTTCTGAAAGGTAATGTGGAGAGAAAAGCTTTTGATTATTGAACTCACGCACAGCACAGTCGAGAGGGAAACACTGAGGAGAAATGAACTTTTTAACTTTTTTTGTGAGCAGCTGAGGGCCGCAACTTAAGATTTTTATTAATTGTAAAGATTAAAAATGTCCGGATTTAATTCTGTGGTGCTTTTATATCAGTATCTTGAGATAAGACGATGTGTATCATTATTTCAAACAATAATAATATAAACTGTCAGAAGAAGTGTCATAAATTGGACAGATGGAGCCAGTATTCAAGGCAAGTCAGACAATGAGTCTCAAGTTTCAGAACGTTTAATGACAGAAAAGATAAAACAGAACAGAAACGGAGGCTGCTGAGGATAAGCGGACCACAGTGGCTGTAGCAGGGGGACGGGGCACCGCCCAATCACTGACACTGGAGGGCAAGATCCGGCCAATGGACTGATAAAACGAGATGTGGTTCAGAGCCGTTCAAAGTGTCCCCAATGCAGCAACCCCTGTGAGCAGGCAGGAGATTGAACCAGGTCAGAGAAACAGTTCAGAACCGGACAGTTCTAAGATCCAGCAGTGTGTAGCCCGATTAGGGGTTCCGATCTGAACAGGAACAGACAGTTCCAGGGTTCCAGAAATCCTAAAAGCATGATGGCAGGTTCAGAGTTCTATGAGTCCATCAGCAAGCTCAGAGAGACATGCTCAGATGCAGACAGGCAGGCTCAGTGGAGGAACATAGACAAGATATGGTACCAGGATAAATGCAGAACTTTAAACTGGTCTCCTCCTAGGAGCCAGGCATACTGGACCAAAACCGACCTCCTAGCCAAAACCACAAGGGCTCAGCGGAGAAGAGCCGGGACACAATCAGGAGACAGGAGACAAACAATAAACCCTCTGGCCTGTGGGGATGGGAACATGAACCAGGAAATTAAATAAAACTCATGACAAGCATGAATAACTGACAAGACAACATAACACAAACAATTACACAAATGAAGTAAGAAATAGGAATAAATGAACTAAGAAATAATGATCTGGCCTCAATAGCTGGGCTGATCTCTATAAAAGCAGGTGGATAAGATAAATGATCATTAGAGAGCGCAGAGGGAACGGCAGGTGAATGAAGCTGGTAATCAGAGATGCTACCGGGGCTGTGATCATGACAAGAAGAGCAGATATAGATGGATAAAAAATCAGTTTATAGGATGAGTACATTGATTCAGAAGTGATATTTTTTTATTAAACAAACACAATGTTTTCCTTTTATTTGTTTTATTTTTTTTGCAACAATGGTCTTTACAATGTTAATGTTTACTGGGGAGTATAACAGGATAAAGAAATTATGCTTTTTATAATTTGCAAAGTAGACATACAGAAAGAAAGAGAAGTTAACATGATTAGCCTCAAGGGTTTTTTGATGACACGGTTGCAGAATTTAATCAGAACTGAGTCAACATCTTTGAGGGTTTATCTCTAAGCAAAAAGTTCTAATTAAGTGAAATTTAGTATTTTTGTTTCCTCTTTGAAAGATTATAATCTTGAAACAAACTGCTTTTACATGACAATTACAGCTTCTGCTTCAGGTGAGCATTTTGTGGGACTACAATTCCTTTCTCTACAATTTCGGAGATAGATTTATTTATTCAGTTGTATTTATTTATTTTTTTCTATTTCACTCCCAGCTTTGTAGACCTTAATATAAGGCTTTATGAACCACAAACAGTCTTTAATTGGAAGGCAACCGGAATTTTGCTCAGTTTCTTTGAAGATGTCTCAAATCCTATCCAGGAGTCAATTGTCAATTCTGTGGTTCGCATCGGAGCGAACTCTGGTTGGAGCACTGATGTTTTTAAGCAGAATCAAGGTCAATCCTCCTCCACACATTGCATCTTATTGCACACAAGTCAGATGCAAATCAAAAAGCACAAATACCCAACTATTTGATTTGCATCTGACTTGGAATGTGAACAGAAAGATGGACATCTATGCTGCCTCAATACATCAGTGCTCCTCTGTGATGGATAAGCACTTCCTTTATTCACAAACTGTATGTACAAAAGGAAAAAGAAACTAGAGATTGCTCTGGTGCAGATTTTGTCAATTCAATGTGGGTGATGTGTTCACTGTTATGATACTTTCAATCCACAAGTACTATTTGCATTTTGTAGGTTTAAATTTGATGTAATCTAACCAGATCCCCTTTTTACAGTTTGGTAAATGGTAAATTGCTTTTATTTTCTTTGTCAAATGCATCCATTAAAGTAAACATTTTTATTAATCAGATGTTACATTGAGCAGTGTTTTGTAAGATTTTTAAAAGCTCGGAATGTTATTCTAAAATGTAAGCTTGTATGAAGGATTAGGAAAAAATCTGATAAATGCGAATGACTAATAAATGTTTCAGAATCCAAATTTTTTAAAACAATGTTGTTTTTTTTATCCTTGTCACAACTATTTACTGGTCTGCCATGGAAAATAAAGTTTGCCGTTCTAATCCTACAGTATGGTCCAAGGGCTTTTAAGAATACAGTAAGGCATTTAAGATAAGAAAAGGAACCAGCCATTAAAAAGTATATTAAAATGCATAGACAAGCTCTATGGTAAATGCAAGCAAAACCACTCAGATTCTATCTCTTATCTCTAATGGTTCCCATTCATGCAGCTGTTCAGGTTTCCTGCGTGCAGAACTGGAACCTTTAACATGCAGGTAACATTACCTAATTATTTCAAAGTAGATTAGGGCTTTGTGTTTACGCCAAGTTCGATTTCAGCTGATGGGGCTGACAGTAAGCTTCATTTTAACAGAAGATGTAATAAAGTTGATGGATCTCTAATGGTCTTTTAGATGTAAAAAAAAAAAAAAAAAAGTCAAACACAAGGGTAGCTACAAAGTAATACAAGAACTGAAGCTATAATGTGTATTATTCTATATCCCTTATTTAAAATCAGAATATATGTTTTCTGATATGTCAGATTTTAAAGCTTTACATATTTCAGTTTGGCTTCAACAAGGTTTTTAGAGTAGTTTTTATCCCCCTTAATAGAACTATGGTAACAGAGACAGGCATGTATTTGTGGACACCTTTTCATCTTTCGCACACATATTTTCCGTTGAGAAACAAATCAGGGATTATGTGATGAACACTCCAAATCACCGACATGTTGTCCTTTAGTAGATTATTACTAATTATGAGGTATGCTTTGATTCACTGTGCATCTTTGTATTTGCAAACTGCACCAGTCCCTCCTACTGATGAGCACCCATGTAGTCTCACGGCTGGTATGGTGTTTTTAAGCTTGCAAGCTTCTCTCTTTTCCCCCAAAACACAACAGTTGTATTTTTATCGGACCACAGGGCATTTCTCCAAAAAAGTCTGGTTATTGTCACTAAGAGCATTTGCAAACTGAAATCTTCATCCTTTGATGTTAACTTTGGAGAACAGGCCTCTTCCCATTTTGGAGCAGATCCTTTTTTTACTGACTTTCTTTCCAGCTTGAGCCAGTCTTCACAAGAGCTTTTTCTTTTGTTGTGGATTTGGCACACACATCCTGCTCTAAAACATTTACATCTCAAGGACGTAGAAGCCACCTCTTTCACAACCAGTATTATGACTGGAATGTCTCATGGTGTTTATTTACGCACATGATTGTTTGATTAAAGAGGCACCTTCATGCATGTGGTAATTTTACCCAATGATCCGCCACATTTTTGAAGGTCCATAATTGTCCTCCCAACATCTAGGATGATTTCTTTTTATTTTTCCCAAACGCCATTAAAAGGAAGCAGTGTTTGTGATGTTTTTAGCAGCAACCACAGGTGGGCCTACGATAGATTTTGTGAAATAAACTTTAAAAAAATCATGACATCATGACTTTACATAACATAATAATCTTAGTTCAGAATTTCAAGATAGTAATTTAATTTCCCTTTGGGATCAATAAAGTAATTTTTAATCAATCAGTATTTGATCAAAAAAAGCTGGATAGACTCTGTGGAGGTTAGTGGCTGTAATGTAATTTTAAACAGCAGTGACTCTCCTTATGGATATAGAAATATCTACCTCAATTACTTCATTGAAATTAAACTTTACAGATGGAGCAGCAATAATCAGAGCTGAAATCTAGTTAATAAAACCAATTTACACTTGTGCTAAATTGCTAATTAGATAGTAAATAGATATAAGAATATCAGCTTGTTTGATTTCCCTTATCTGATAAATTATAACTTAACCATAAATATCTTTATTACTAATTCTTCCTGATTCCTTTCACTTATAATAATCTGACTTAGGGCTGTCATATATTAATGAACATTAATTGCAATTCTATTATGAAACATTAATAATGAAAAAGAGAGACAATGGTTTCATGGTACTTTCCAGAAGGTTCAGAGGAATTTCACATCCTTAAACATAATGAACATCTGCTATTATGAAAAAGAGTGTATCCACAGAGACAAACATAGCTTAATGCAAAGGGATGAAAATCTTCGTTCTTTATTGCTAAGATGTAATGATCTTTTTCAACAGAACAGAGAACCCAGTGGGGTCAACTTTTCTTTAATATTGCAAAACACTTGTTGAATCTAAAAAGAAGGTTGCATCTGTTTTTATTTATTCATCTTTCCAAAAACACTTCCCAGCTTCCTCTTCTTGCAATAGAAATGGATCCCCATAGCATGAAGGTGCCACTACCGTGTTTCAGTGAGGGAATATATAGAACATTACTGTTCTCCACAGGTTAAGTTTTTGATAGAACTTAAGAAGTCATAGGATAATTTTCATTATTCATGCTTGTGCTTCTCTAGTCTTAATAATACCTGTATGTTAAGTGCTAACATTTCCAATATAACTAGGACCATTCTTCTGTCAGGAAGGGAAAGAGGGGAAAAATATTTGGAAATATAATGAGGGAGCATAAAGACAGAGTGGATTATATTTAAAGGTATTGTGAAGTATTTTCGCAATTTTTTAGAAGACCTGCCCTCTCCTCTGCATGCACAACCCTGTACCCGCTCCCAAGAGGGAACACCCATTAAACGCATGAGAGAGCATGCATGAGCCCACCTCTCCTTGTGCATGCTCTGTTTAAAAGTTGCTGTTCTCATAGTTCAGACAAGCTTACTGTGCCTAAATGTCCGCCCTAAACCCTAAATCTCTCAATTACTATATAAAGCAGGGAATATATAGTGGAATTTGTAGTGAACTCAGCTAACCTACCATTTGAAAAGATGATCATAATTTTTTGCTCCCCGTTGGTCACGTAACTCCTCCTCCTCTGTGCGATGCCTGTGCCATCTTTGCTATTAGTAGCCGCTGTCGGGAAGCGACAGCCTATGGCGACAGCGGGCTGCTGTGACAGGAAATCCCATAATGCTTTGAGAGGAGAACTCTGCGCAAGGCATCCTGGGATATATGTGCCTCTTCTGAGGCCTTTCTTTTCTTCTAATGCACTTTGAAAATGGACAAGGGTCGTAAGAGAAAAAGTGTTTACAAAGATCCGTGGTGAGAAAGGTGAGCAGAAAAAGATAGACAGACAGACAGATAGATAGTTAGGAGGACCACCTATTTAGATGATCCACTCGGAAATAAAAGATCATCCTCTATACCTTTAACAGAGATCTCTGTCACTGAGAATTGGGATTGTTCTTGATTTTGAATAATGTTTGTTTTCTTGATATCACTGGAGCCAGTGATGTCTCCTCATTTAGAAACGTTTATATATAATGATGGTGAGATGTGGTTATGTGGTAGGTTGGGACTCTTGAAATATATAAAATGCTTCTTTAATTATTATTCTGCGCCGTATTCCAATGAAGGGAGCCCGATGGTAAGTGCTGCCATTTCTCTGGTTTGAGTAAGATAAATTCTGTTAAACCTGCAGTCACATGTTATAGTCAATTAAAACATATAAATCATAAAATCTTATTTAACGTGTTTGTTCTGAGACATCTCTTCTCAGTAAAGAATCAGGGAGAGCTTAAAAATGTAAACACATAGCTTTCCATTACAGAAATTAAAGGTATAGTAGAGGATGCTCTTTTTCCAGGTGCATCATCAAAATAAGTTGTCCTTCTAATTGTCCATCATTCTGGTGATATGTTTACATAAGGCCATCCTATGTGCTCGTCCCCATTTTCACTTAAGGGTGGTGAGTCTGACATAGTGGAAAAATTGTAAATCTTCTTTTGGAAAGTAAGCTTGTATGAGCGATGCATACAGCAACTTTTAAACGGAGCGTGCACAAGGAGAAATTGGCTTGTGCATACTCTCACACACGTTTAATAGTTGTTCCCACTCGCCAGTGGAAACAGGGTTGTGTATGTGCATTTTTTTTAAAGTAGAGAGGGTAGATCTTTTCAAAAATTTGTGAAAATCCACCACTATACCTTTAAATTTTGTTTTTATCTGAGCAGAACAATTTACTCACACTTAGTGCATGCAAATAGTTCTTGTTTTTATTCTGCAATATTTTTCTTCTTTTCAAAATAGTTGTCCTTCTGCCAGAGGATCTCCCTGTAAAATCAGAATACATTTCAATTGGATACAAAAAACATTAAGGCAATGCAAAAAAAAAAGAGGATGGTTGATGAGGAAGGACATGGGCATTTATATACTAATGTAATATCGCAGATTTCTTCACCTCCCTGACGCCAATAGTGACAGAGACGGGTAATAATAAATAGGGGAAAGCACTAGTTGAGCCAAACAAGGCATAAAATGTACAGCTACTTAAGCCAAAAATAATATGAGCAGTATGCTTACAAGGCCTTAGTGCCCCAAAAACAAAGAAAACTCTTTTAGTGCCGCTGTTGACTGCAACTCATAGGTGCCGTTAGACACCAGATCACTGCCACTCCTGCACCTGGTCCACCACCTGCCACTTCAGGCAGCTGAACGACGGCTGCTCACATCTGTTCTCACCCATGGAGACACGACTACACCGTGAAATAAATGACCTCTTCACTACATGAAACATGGGTTGATATTTGTGGCTAAGCTGCGCCACGAAGTGAAGCCTCAAGCAGTTTAGTGAAAGTGAAACAAAACTGTATTTAGCAAGAGAAAGGAAAAAAACAACACACACACACATTAAGAGTTCACACCTGGCATTTTATCAATATGTCATCTTCGTAAGACAAAAGCTCAAGACAAACACACCTTCACAAAGTTACACATCTATGTACAATTCTGCATTTTAAGAAAACAAAGTAAAACTTTAGCAGTTATGCAATAAATAAATAAGAACAATGAAGATATTTTCTGTACATTTCAACTTATACCAAACTAAATACTGCCACTGCTGTACTGCTGCTGCAGCAAACTACAGAAAAACATATTTGTCTGTCTTATAATGTGTGTAAAAACAACAGGACACATCCAAAGCATTGGCACAGATCTTTTAGAGAAACAACACAAAAAAAACTGAAGAAACAGTACGCAAATATGCAACATCACTGTTCAGTGAAAACTCTGATAAAGAAAGCAAATCGGCATCAGGAACGCAGCTTTGTATAGTTCTGGACACTTGAAATAATCTAATAAGTCTGATTTCCCACATGTAAAATTTCATAAAATGTTATATTTTCATCAGAAAAAAAAAAAAATGTCCAGGCATGCAGGGTCAGGCTGTGTTTCTCGAACAGAATTCTGTTTCATGCTAAAAAAAAATTCATGCTAAAAAAGCTCAAATGTCACAAAATTACTTTAGCATTTAGGGCAAAGTAAAGGTAAATCTGCATATTTACAAATCAAAGTTCTTCTTTTTCTAAAATATTTTGCCAAATATTTACTCCAGATGAAAAATTAAGAGACCATAGTGATTTTAAAGGGCATTTCTGAGAGGATCATAACATTTAGAGAACATTTGGTATTTATTTATTTTTTTTTTTGCCTCAGCTGTTTTGGCTCAGACGATTCAAATGATTCAGAAACCTGGATGGTAACCTTGCTATTTCAGTTGAGGGCATGGGGGTTTTGGCCAGGAAGAATTTAGAGACAGCTTTATGGAAGTAAATATGTGCCATCAGAATTTGAATAAAAAATACCTCTGAAATTTGATTGTTGTATATTAGTGCTTACTTTTTCAGTATTAAAATAAATTCAGAATATATTTTTAACCTAAAAAAAATTCAATGTTATTATTTGTACATTAAAAAAAAAATTCAGTGTAATTTTTTTTTACATGGTTGCAATTTTCAGTTATTAAAAAAATTCACATTCCTATTTCAAAGTGATCAAATTTCCAATATACATATTTTTCACAGTTTAAATTTTCAGTGTTAAAAAATTCAGCATATAAAAAATTCAACTTTTCAAAATTCAAATGAAATATTTTCGTTGTCCTCCAATTCAACTTGCTCAAATTCACTGTCACAAATGTAAAAATGGCCAAGGTTACTTCAGGTCACAGACATTAGCAATGGATGTCCGATTCCAACATCCACCTAATCACGTGACACAACCGTTATATTGAAGAAGTACCAGTATCACCCAGGCTGGCGACCATGGAGGCGAACTCAAACCCAACGGTGAGTTTAATGCTTTCATATTTCTGTAGTATATTTTATTTTGCATATGAAGTTTGATACATTATCTTAAAGCCTGATTTAAAACACTGGTTTGGGCCGTTGTTAATCTTACACCGTGTAGTGCCGGCATATTACTTCTCGCTACCTCCGAGCACCTCCCCCCCTCCTTTTTTTTTTTATGTACAAATAATGACATTGAATTTTTTTTAGGTTCAAAATATATTCTGAATTTATTTTAATACTGAAAAAGTAAGCACTAATATACAACATTCAAATTTCAGAGGTATTTTTTATTCAAATTCTGATGGCACATATTTACTTCCATACAGCTTCACAATCAAGTTAGAAATATTGAAAATGTAAGTTTTTATCAGTTATTGTTTCCCTACCATATGGACGCACTGTAAAAATTGAAATATGTGTGTATGTTATAAATATGTGTATTTTGCATTTTTTTCAGCAGATAAGCAAGACAGTTTGCAAGTGGAATGACATAATAAAAATAAAGTCATCTTATTTTAAGTGCATAATATCTAACTATTTTAGTTAAAGGACAAAAATACTCATTCCCCTCATAGATCATGTTATTCAACTGCTCAGATAAAGTGCAAATACACCTATTTAAACAAAGATTTGTGCTTATTTTTAGAATTGTTTTTTACGGTGAAGAATTCCTCAGTATTGGAAGGCTAAACGCTAACCGGACAGTTATCCTCATTTTAGCCTGTTTTGGCCGACACAGCCACCAAACAAAAAATACTAATGTAAATCCAGATAACTGTTTATAAACTGCTTTACATTATTTTATCATCAGTCTGAACGTAAACTATGTTCTCAGTTTGTTTCATACATAAAAAATCCTAGGCTACCTACCTACATTTCCTGTACAAATACCCCCCCGACTAAGTAACTATCCAACACAAACATGACCTAACTTTCACAAAATATCCTTCTTAAAAAAAACCTCTATGACACCTTTAATTTGACTCGTTTAAGACAACAAATATTAAATTCCTTTCACAGCAAAAAAAAACACCGGCTTCCTACACTTGCTTAAAAAAACTCCAAGCAGTACTTCTCATGTTTGCCTTCCACTCTTTCGTGTTAATCCCTGGCAAAACACAAACAGTAATGCAACTGGGAAATTTCTACTGAAACCGTGTCTGCGGGTTTTTTCAAAGAAATAATAAAAAATATATAAATAGCAGTGGATCTGCAAAAACTGAAATTTACTGCAGTGTTAAGAAAAAGCACTTGTAGAAATGTAGCTGGTGTTTTCATCTATATAGGGTGCAGCATTTTTTATTTTCTCCAGGTTTGAATGTATTAAATATGGTGCTCAATAGATGAGGTGTGTGGGACGGGAGCAAGACACAGAGACATATATATGTATATACACAACATAAGGTGCATGACACATGTGAGACAATGTCTGGCTCTTTTTTTTCCCTCTGTTTCTGTATGAACAGTGTTGCTCTATTTCAGAAATAAAAGAGAAAGAAATAAAAGAGCAAAGAGATATTTCATTTTTCAATTAGAGAAGAGTGAAATGTTTCTGGGTGCTGTCCGTGTTGGCCTTCTATTCAGAGGAACACAATTGTTTCCTCCCGTCCGTCCTCCTGATCGCTGTCTGTCTCCAAGGAAACCAGCGTGTTCAGCTCCAGCTGATGCTCACTGGGATGTGTGAGCTGTGGATTGAGGTCAGCCGTCGACATCCAGGTCTCCCCATTATAGCTATGATCTGAATGACCACAAAAGAAAAAAAAAAAAAGAGATTTCAATTCCACACCGAAAACAGAACACTAATAGACAATAAACAAGCCTATTTAAAAGCTACTTTAGTGCACATTTGGGTGCTGAAGGTAGACAGGTATATAACCCAAAATGCTGGATTTGAATGTGTCACTAAGTGCATTGAAATCTAACAATCAACCAGCAAAGTGCATAAAATAACCTGAAGACATGTTAGACAGCCAGAAATGAACTCAACTTCAAAATATGCATTAGTTCTGCAACAATATATCAATATACTTTAAAGATAAATAATTTTTTAACATTTGTTAATGTTATATTTTTTATTTGTAAAAAGAAAGACTAAAATAACTGTTAACTTTTAAGTATTTATCTGTGCCTTCAGAAACTAAAAGGAGAAGAAAAGAGTAACAATTGTGGCCACGATAAGGTGCAGAATACAGGAAATATTTTAAAAGAATTTTGAGTGTTTCTACAAATCTACTACTATTTATTTCTCCGTAAAATACAATTGAAACCAAATATGTAAACTCTATAAAAAGATACAATCCTTTTTTTCTTACTAGATGACATTAAATAAAACAAATGTTGGTTTTGGTTAAATATTAATTTAACGGCCAGAATAATTAAAAAGTTAAACCTTTCACAGATTCATTCAGTTTTTTAGGAGTCAGAATTTCATATAAGTATCCTTAGTATTAGATATAATTGACTATCAATGGCCATGACTGTGGTCGGCTTAAAAGCTTCTCAAAACAAACAGCTGGAATGTTACACATTCCTTCTAGTCAGATTTATAGACCATCTTGCTTTCACAACTCTTTATAGCTCTGCCTGCAGATGCTCAATCTGATTAAGATAAGGAAGTGGTGTCACTTCTAAAATGGTCTTTGTTTTCACCACTTAACTCCTTAGGATTAGAATCATTTGAAGGATTTACTTGTGTCCAAGCTTTTATTTTCCTGACTGATATATTGAAACCGTGCTTTAATGATATCAATTTTATGATGTGCAACAGTCCCTCCTGGACTAAAACACTCCCCGAGGTCATGCTACCATCGCAAAACTGCAATCTTATCATTTTATGAGTGTTTTGAGTGCAAATGTTTCTTTCTGAGGGAACTCACTTAGAGGGACGGAGTAATTAAAACAGTTTATTTATACAGTTTTAGTTCATATCTGGTTTCATCTGTAACACAGGTTAAAAACTACATGTTAGAGCGTGCTTTGGTGGCGAGGTGGTTAGCGCACATAACCCATGTTTGGAGGCCTTAGTCTTTGACACGGATGACCTGGGTTTAATTCCAACCTATGGTCCTTTGCTGCACGTCTATCCCCCTTTCCTGTTAGCCTACTGTCCAAAAAATGAGCCACTAGTGCTGTAAAAACCCAAAAAAAGAAAAAAAACTTGTGCTTTTTTTCTGTTCAGATAATTGGAAACAGCAAAAGAAGTGATAAATCATTTAATGATCTCTGCCTGATTGGTTGACCGATGTTTTTTTAAACACAGCCCACAGATCGACCACAGCAGCCGGGCTTTGGGTTTCCATGATCAAAGTACAAGATGGCTAAAATAGATCCTATAAATCATTGCTTTTTGACTCAGAACAGCCAAATTTATGATCTATTCATCATCTTCTCAAACATAATCAGATGGCTGGATTCGAGCAGAGCTTCCAGCTCGCTCTTAATGTTTGGCAAACTGGAAGACATGCAAATCAAACAAAAACAAAGAAAAAAAGGGAAGAAAATAATTTTTTTTTTGTTTAAAATGTTTTGGAGCAGCTTGCAGCTCTGTTAATATAAAAGAAGGTATTAGATGCCAACTGATTTAGGCATATATGGATACATTTTCTAAAATAAACAAAATCGAACAAAGCCTATATGCAGGCTGCATGTAGCTGTGCATTTGGGTAGATTTGCATCTTTATGTTTGTCTTCACTGTAGGTCTGTCTAGCATTAGGGCAGGTGTGCTGTCATGGTAACAGATGGCATGAACTATAAATTGCCTCACTGTGTTCCCTGCAGGAAAGAGTCTCTGATTAATCATATAAGAGTCTGTTGGAGTAGCCCTCTCAGCCATCACAGACACCACATGGCTGCTGATAGATGAGATATTAACGTGCAGCCAGATGACAAAAACACTCCATCTCTGTCATCGAGGAATCCCATTTAAGCAATATTAATATATTATAACACAGCTAGCAACTTGTCTAAAATAAATTACATTAAAAAAATAGATAAATGCTTTCCTACTTGGTAAAAGGTTTTGCAAAATTTAGGTGTAACAAATTCGGGTTAATTCAGCTTCTAATGGGAGTGCATGGCTGCTTTAGTGGTGAGTCACATCAGCCGCAGGTTTATAATTTAAGGATCCAGAAGCCGACCAATAAAGTACCGGAATAAAGGTTTAATACTTTATGTTAATAAAGATGGGGACTTCAGTATGAAGTGTTCATGTATGTTTATGAGGGAAACTTCAGCTCAGGAGGATCATTTATCATCTTGACATTTTGCTGACACTTAACAAATCTAGCCTTTATGAAAAAGATCCTTTTTTAGAAAGGCCTTTAGACATCCAGTTGTAAAGTTTGTTGCAAGTCATAAAAGAAACCTTGCAGATATTTGGAAGTTGGTGATTGGATAAGATGAACTAAAATTCAAATTACTGGCAAATGTGAAAACGGTCTATGTGGAAAGCAATGAAAACACTACATCATGCTGTGGGCTTTTATTTCCACAGTAGAGTTAGATTGTTAAGGTTGATAAATACAGAGAAACACATACATGTGTTTTAAAAACAAAATAAAGGATATTTTTCTTCACTTCTTGATAATGTACTACATTTTGTTGGTCTATTATAAAAAAAACTGTAACATTTCTCTACCAACAAAAGAAATGCTGCACAAAGCTAACACAAATTAATTTAATTTATGCCAATTTTATATTACATTGAATATTTGACAACTCTAATGGGTTTCTAGCTTTCTACTTCTCTTAAATTTATTATTTTGGAAATCAAATTTTTATTTTATTTTGCTTTCCAAGGGGCACTTCAGTTTAGGAAAAGGCAAACCTAAAGCAAATGGATGGGGCTACAAAGAGGAAGAAGCTCTAAATCCAAATCGCTTTAATTTTTTAAGATTCAAAACGTTTCAAACTGAGCCTTTTGGTCTCAGTAATGTTAACTGAAAAACACATTCTTGATCAAAGAGACAATCAATTTCTAAACAAAGAATGTGCTTAATTTCCACAGCAACATTTTTTCTTTTTCTTTTAATCCCATAGAAACAATATAACTTTTTTTTTTTTTTCCATGGAAACATTAGACAATGAAAATAAAGTGGTGGCCTTTTGTTGCATTTTTAGATTAATTTGTCATTCTGCTGACTTTTTTTTTTCCCCACTGAAGGACATATGACTCATTCATCAACACTGGAAACAGCATTGCAGAGTAAGAACTCTTGTAAGAGCATGTTTCTGTATGTGCCGCTTCAGCTCCACATGCACAATCAACAAGTAAATTAAAGTCACTGCATAAAAGAGATGCACTTATCAGCTCTTCTGTGAAGAGCCCTCCAAAAAGCTAAGAGCACACATTTAAGCAGCTGGAGTTATACATACACTTCAGGTGGATTAGCCCAGGCTAAAGTCAGGATGGTGATAACAGTCAAAAAGCCTCTGTTCAGCTACACTGTGTAAGTTTTTTCCCAAGTATTAGCTTGATTTAAAACTTCTCAATCTGCTGGTCCAAAGTGGTTTGCTATCAGAATCCAAAATAAGAGAGGGAGGCTGTATAATTTGGTGGCGTTGCATTGTTGCCAGTTATTTGCAGGTGCGCTAAACCTGGATGCTACTGGTCTAGCACCCCTAGTGGCTATATTTGGATAAATTGGAAACTTACCTTTTATAATAGTGAGAAATCAAAGTGAAATAAACAATCAATAAAAGCGGGGAAAAAATAGCTTTTAAAAAGGCTAAATTAAAACATGTCCGATTCATATCAGGTACACGTGATAAAATCACGACCTAAGTCCTAAGATGAAATCATTCAATGTTAAGTGTTTATAAATACAATATGCAGCACTGATATATAATTCTGAAGGAGGTCTTGCTACGCTACAACACTGCTGAATTAATGTGTCTTAGCATAATTTGAATGTAGGGCTGCAACTTACGATTATTTAGCAAATCGATTAATCTGTTGATTATTTTTATGATTAAACGATTAATAATCAGATTACCAAAGGTTCCTCAAAGAAGAATTTTACTAAATTAAACCAGGTGAAACTAAAATGTTCCCCCTTGAGGAGTTCTAGATTGAACATATTGACAAACGAAAAAATTTTAATTTATCTTAAATGCTAAATATTTACATATTTTTTTAAATAATTTTGGTACAACTACTGCTCTAAATTGGTCGCTCTGTCAGCTAAGTTTTACAGTCTCTACACACCAGTTAACGATTAATCGATCATTGAATAATTTGATGATTATATAAATACGGTAATCGATTAATCACGATTAATCTGCTTAATTGTTTCAGCCCTGATTAAATGACATAATTGGGACATTACAACCTTGAAAATGGTCAGATCGGCCTCTCTGGCTGCAATGCGTGCTCCCGACACAGGGGGAACAGAAACAGAATTTAGCACAAGACCGGTTCAGCCTCGGAGTTAGTACCCACCCTTTCCAGTAGAATTCCTGAAATAATTCGTTTTGGGACTTATAAGTGTTTCAAATGTTTTTTATTTGTTTTCTTAAAATGCTATTTGTTTTGAATTTTTAAAAGTGTTTTGTTTATTTTTATTTTTTAATGTAAATTTGTTTCCTGAAAGGATCATTTGTTTTGGAACTTGTAAAGGTTTTTTTAAAACGTAAATTTGTTTTCTCAAATGATAATTTGTTTTTTAGATTTTGAAATGTTGGTTTGCACCTCCCGGCCACCATAGATTTATGACAAATGCGCTGCAAATGTTTGAAATATAAACCCGAAAATGGTTAAATTGGAGGGCAACTGGACTTTCGCGTTTCGTTTTTTTTTAAGATGTTTCAACACCTACCACCAGGAGTCTTTGTCAATTCTGTCGGCTTACACCAGAGCAATCCGTAGTTGGAAAGCTGATATACTTAAGCAGTATGGAGGTCCATCCCCCCAAGCGCATTCCTAAATCAGATTCTGATGCCAGCTGACAGAATCTACAAAGACTCCTGGATAGGTGTTGAAACGTGTTCAAAAGAAAGTGAGGGAATGTGCGGTTGCCTTCCAAATGAAGCCTGTGTTAAAGTTAACATGATCCGGATGAATGAGAAATTACACATAATAAATTTAAACTATACAATACATTTCACAATAAAATTAAACCTGCATTACATATATTTGTGAAGGAAACCAGCTTTATTTAAGTGTGCTTGTCCATAATTCACAGAAACTCAGTGGAACCCATATAATACAAGCGATACCACAAAGGCTGAGACACTAACTGGATACGCACCACATACAAGGACAAAGCAATATGTACTCTGTTTATTCCATCAAACCTCATATTTCTGCTGCAGTGCTTTTTATTTGTTTTGGGGGTTTTTTGTGCCAGAGGGACTTCAGGAAAAGAAAAGAATGTATAATTTTATTACCCAATCTTCTGCAGCGCAATGGTGAGAAATTGAACCTTAAATTTTAACGATGAAATGGTGAAGTACCATAACCAGTCCAGCTAAAGCACATGCTCAAACAGTATAGTGTTATACTGTAGACTATCACAAAGTAGTGTATAAGCTTTTTTTGATAGCTTTATATATTATTTGACAAACAACATAACAAAAACTAACAAACAGGGGCAAAACGATTAGACAACAATGCAATAGACTATGTAACTTATTACATATACTACAGTCATGGATGTAATTTTTTGGGGGGGACATGTCCCCTGCACTTTTTGCAGTCCAAAAACAATGTTATGCTACTGTACACAGACATTCGTCGAGCACTAGGGCCAAGATGAGGACCGCAGCTCAAGAGGGAACCTGCTTCCCTGAGTTTAAACCCCCCACAAGGCCCTGATTTGCCCTCCATCTTTTCTCTAGTGATTGGCTGTCACCGCTGTCACTCCTGAGAAGCTCACTTTATACGCATCTGATGCGCCACTGAATCGGGTCTGTGATTGGATGTTCAAACATCCTGAAGTTAATTATATCAAAAAATATGAAATGAAAACGTTATCCATGATTACAGTTGCCTACTATGTTATTTTCCTGCACTCTTAAAAGTATTGGGTTATATTATCTATCCAAATGCTGGGTTATGAAATTCTTTCCCTATTATGAGATATATTTAGGATAGTTGGGTCTTGGGTTCTTTATTTGTGCAACCCATGCTTTAGGTCAAAATGTTTTTCCAAATCCAATAACCAAACATGCATCGGTTGACCCAGCACCTGGTTTTGATTTGAATTCACCTGGAAAGACATGCTCCACCTGGGAACTCACCAAGCCAATGACTGTGACAAGCTGCCTGCTCTATTCACCATTAGCTCACACATTCAGAGCACCTGACAGACTGTCTTTGTAGAAAAACATAAATAAAAGGTTTGTGCAAAGAACATAATTAATTCACATTGTTTGTGTGGTGTAACATATTAAAGTAGTGTGTTTTATTGTCAAGGATAATTGGTTGGTTTCGCTAAAGATAGCCATGTAGCTTTTATCAAGGAATCACACATCAATACAGCTTTTCTGTTTTATCATTTGGGATTTAGTGAGTGATCTAATTGAACTAGTTCATAATTTGCATGGATGTTTGAAAACATTTAACCCATAATTTGGGTAGAATATTAGAACCCCTTTGTTGGATTATAACAGACAAACCCATCTTGCTGGGTCAAATCAACTACTACTGGTCCAGTGCAATAATAGCTCAGCAGCTTGGCAGGAAATAATCAGGTTTCAGTTATTTATGACCCACTCATTTTTAGTGTGTGTGTAATATAAAATCCCCATGAAACGCATTTAATCTTGTGGTCTCTTTTCTTGAAGAAAACCAGTCACATCTAAATCCAGGTAAAGGTAGCATAATCCAACAAAAGCAAATAAGCGTGGCACTATTTAAAATGAGTAACAGGAAAAACTGAAGATTAACTGTATTCTGAAATGTAACACATATTTTTATCCTCCCTCTTGAGAAACAAAGAAAATCTACAGTGTCTGAGAAGCTGAAGCGACAGAGAAGCTTTGTGAGTCATTTAGCTCTTTCCACGAGGCTCTGATTCATCTACATAGCGCCATTAAGGTGCAGTGGTTTCATCTTGCTCTGCTCCTTTCACTCATCTCTCCTTTCCCTTACTTGAGAGGAACTAATACCTGGTTTGCTTATCGGCATCGTCTCTGTAAAATTCATCCAACTCGCTCTTCAAGACTGCATTGTCCTGGATCAAATTATGGAAATTTACTGAATTAGAGAGAGCTAGTTTCATATTAAGGAACGGAGCGGGTGTAAGATTATATTGTGATCCACGTGGCGGCACAGTGGAGAATTTGCATTTGAAAGGGAAGACATTTTTCCTCACTAAAAATAAAGTATCTCGTTCGTCTTTGTACTTTAACTTAGGTGAAAAGTCACGCAGAGACACCTTGGATCGACATAAAATAAGACGACAGCTCTTAATAGGGATGTTTAATCAAGCAGGAAATTAGGAGAAGGTCAGTAATTATATTCTCTGTCTGGATTAGTTCATCTCAGGCCCCTTGCTGAGCAAGCCATTATAGATAAATATGATCTTAAGCAACCCCTGCCATGTAAACTGCAGCCATATATCCCCTGGCTTGTTAACAAGTAACTTAGGTTTCATCAGGGCCTGTGTGCGCTCGATTATGGGGAAAGGTTAATAAGCTAATCAATGAAAGAGAGACTGTGCCGCCCGCCGCGGCGGGTAAACAATTCCAGGAACTTGGGGAGGACGCAGCTAGCGCCGACCCCATTTCTGCGCAGAGCTGACACTCACGCTGAACGCAATCTGTTATTTTCCTCATCTGCCAAGCTTGATATTAGAATGAAAGACGGGAAACACGAGAGTGTTGCTGGCACCCCCTGAGAGAAACATAGATTAATTTATGTCTGGATCTCTCATTCCTTGCCCTCTCACAGCTCACACCTCCACCCCCCTCCTCTGTTCACCTGGTGTGATGACAAGTCATGCAGTAATGAGTTTTGTAAAGATTTTTTTTAGATCAATGTCCTAATCAGTCACCCCTCGCTTGTGAACTGTGATTCACGTACTGTTGTATCCCCTGACAGGCGATAGATACAGAAAATATTGATTTTCTCCTTCTTCGGCAGGGTGCTGAGGGGTGAGGGTGGGATGGGGGCCGGAGCAGGTAGAGGTGGATGTGGGGGGGGGCTAGGCCTCACCAGGGATACAACCTTGAAGCTCAGTGCGCATACGTGGGTGAAACCAGTGAAGCTCTGCCTTTGTTTAGATTCTCACAGGCAGAACGTTTCTCTGACAACAGAGCCCCTTGTTGTGTCAGTAGCATCCACATACATAATCCTGTTAGGTAAGATTGCACAAAATTTAAGCTTGAAAATGCAGCCGGATCCTGTAATTTACAGCCTTTATTCCTACCTTTTATTGTTCCTTAAAAATCTTTTATCAGCCTGTTTCTTGGCAACCAGCTCCTAAATTCATAAAATACTGAAACTAACAAAGGAAAAATGCCCTTAGCTGTTAATACCTTGTATAACTCATTTCAAATTGCTCTTTTCTACACAGTTTGGTTCTATTTCCTATGACAACTAAGTACCTTCATATTGAGGGTGAGATTGTGAATAGCAAGGCGTCTCCACAGTCTGAAAACAGTACGGTGATGTGATTTGTAGTGACACAAACACAAGAGCTATAGACTGCTGCTCAGTCTGAGGCAGCTGTCAGAGTCCGAGTGAAAGACGAGAGCCAGAGAGGTCTGCGGGGGGACAAGATGAAACACACTGGAGAGAACAACAGGACATGTGAGGGTACGCTACAGCTACCTAATGCTAGCTTGCTAGAGTTGACATCAACTCAATTATTTAATAGTTGTGCATCTCCTTAGAATTAGGTGACTATCAAAATATACATGAATCCTTTTGCAACTGTGATCTGGTGGTTATGAAAAGAGGTCGAGAGATAATCCAAAAACAACTTCCAGACGAGATGTAGAGTCACAGTCCTCTTGGTGTGTCTCTAGGTGTTCTTACATTAGAACAAGCCTAGAAATTCTCCACAGTAAGTCACAAAAGTCTCCTACAGGTCAAATATCTGAACCGCCTCAATGAACGCCTTTCAGTGAGAAGAGGCAGCAGTTCTATTCCAAGTCTCCCCTAAGCCAATGTCCTTTACTTGTGTCCGCTGACTCAATTTTCAATCCTTATCCGGTACTAATAACCGTGGTGGAGTTAAATATTTAAAATATCTGTATTTCATCAACCTCTCATTTCCCACTTCAATATTTGGACTCCACCTAAGGACGGACAAAAGGACACACAAACTGCCGCAAACAGAAAATATGCTCTGGCTCACTGCTGATTTTTACTAGACCCTCTTTTTCATGCGCTGCAGAAAATAAAGAGAATATTTTAAAGCACAAACTTTTTGAGAAGATCTTAGGTGCCATTTTTCTGTGCCCATTAAAGCCACCAACTATGGTTCCTCAAATAGAGTATTAATGTTAGAAATGGTTGAAAGGTTCATTTAGATTCTTCCCTAAAAATTTTGGTCACCTTACACAATGAGCAAATGTAAATTATAAATTAAATAACAAATATAAAAACAAAACATGGTGCAATCAATAATACCTACTATATGAATCAACAAAATAAAATAATTACAGGTCTCCTGATGCACCTTTTTCATTTTCGATATGATACCAATATTGCGGCTTTGAGAAATGGCCGATACCGATATTGAGCAGATACGATTATACACTGTAGAATATTAGAAGATGCTTGATCAAGTTATATTAATAAAACAGGGATAAAAATTCAACAGCAAAAGGAATGAAACAATTGACCCATATAAAATTAACCAGTGAGTAAAAAACGTTAAAAAAGCAGCTTTCATAGTCATCAGCATGAAAATATCGGAGATTTTAGATGCTGGACAATAAAATCTGATATTAGTTTTTAATATCGGATAGGGATATCCCTAATACTACTTTAAAGCAACAAAGTAAAAGATTTTTCTGTGCAATATGAAACAGTATTTTGTGGTAACCTTTACAATAACACAGAATCAAATATTGTTAGATGTGATATGGTGCAATCCAAATGTATAAAGAACAATATGATATACCATAAACCGCTTTCCAGAGGGCCAGGTCCTTTGCATAGATTTTAAAATACTATTCATCTTTTGCTAAGAGCAGAATTTTCATCATAAACATGAAAAGAGAAAGATTTAAGAAGACAGTAGAACACAAGTAACTTAAGGGAAGACATAATTAAAGATGGAAGGGATGTAAAATGAAGGGAATAAAATATGTAAGGAATAAAGAAATGAATCAAATATAAAAGTTAAAAAGGGAATTCAGTAGGAAGGAGAGATGGAAAGGGAGGTATGACAACAAAGAGGAAAGAATGAGGAAAAAGCATGAGAAAGGAAGGATGTCTTCCTAAGTAAGGAAGAAACAGAAGATAAACAAGAAAGACAAAAGGGAGAACACTGGGAAGGAGCATAGCACAGACATTAAAAATAAGGAGGGTTTGGAAATAGGCAACTATGCAGGAAAGAAGAAACAAAAGCAAACAAGACAAAAGAGCTTCATTAAAGAAATATTTGAGGAGAGGGAGAATAGACGATGCACAGAAAGAAGAGGGGGAGTCACAACATTTCCATATTTGTCTATACATAGAAATTATTATGGTGTTTTTAAAATGTACAGACAATCTTGAAAACAATAATCATCATTGCATTAGTTGTTTTACTAGATGAAGGAAACTTAAGGGAACAACTATCTGAATCTAAGCCTATTATACAAAAGAAGGATACTGAATAAGACCAACTGTCCAGCCAATATCAATAATAAACCACCCTTCTATCAATAAGCTTTCAGGTTTGTCTTACCACTGGTCGAGTGCTGTAGCCTTCCTATGGGACTGTAGATGTATCCTGATCCAAGAGGGTTGGATACAACAGGGTACTGTCTGTTAGATCTGTCCAGCAGGCTGTTGAAACTATTGTGTGCGTTCGGGTCATTGCGTTTGTGGTGGACATGGCGGTTGTTAAAGCTGTCACCAGCGTACGCCGCCTCGTTCACAAACACGGAGCCGTTACCGGCGTGCCGTCTGGAGTTATATGGCGGAGAGGCCTGTCAGACAGAGAAAAAAAAGTCCCACCGTTTACTTCACTTATTCACAACAGATGTCAAGTCAAGGCACGTTACAGAGTCTTTTCAATCAAATCAAACAGACAGATTGGTGAAAAGGTTGATTCAATTACTTGTTACCAATTGAAGCAATTCAATCAAGTTGGAGCTGCAATTTCTTTTCAGAGAGCTGTGGCTAGCTGTGATGATTTATGGACAGGGAGGTGCTAAGCCCCAATTGGCACCATTCACATGGACCTATATGCACACAAAGCTTGTAAACAACAGACTAGAGAACAACATGGGCAGATGCTTTGTGACGTTGCACCATATTCCATCTAAAAAGATGCTTTTATTTCTTTACATTACTGTTTTTTAATTCTCTTTCTCTAAAAAAAAATAATTGCTTCTTGCTCCCTGAATGGTTTTACAATCTCACCACCTCTGAGTCTCATAAAGCTTTTAATCCCACATCAAACAGCAGGCGTCATCAAACATATAACAGACAGAGAAATGCTCAGCCCTTAAGTAATAAGCTAACACTTGTTACAGCTCAGGTAGTTCTGATTGATATTGCATTAAATTTGCAATATACCATTCTTGTGGGCCTCTAGTCTTCTCCTACTGTACCATCATGGGCTCTCTCTTCTGTCCACTGATCACATCAACAGAGCTTTTCCACTGTTGAGGCAGCACAGCTAATTAGATACGACCTGAGAGCTGATATATATGTGTGTGTGTGTATAGGGGTGTGTGTGTGTGTCATTCGATCTGTCTCTGACCCTCTGAACTACTGCCTGAGGCTAAAACATTACCAAGGAAACATTAGAACCTCCACTGCCAACGCCGGCTTTTGTGCGTGCACCGCTTTTTTAATGCGGCCTTTGTGGAGACTAAAATAGATGAATGGAAATACATACAGTAAGTCTGCTCAAAGCATGGAGAGCCTTATGATATCTAGCCGAAAAAAAGAAAAGAAAAAAAAAAAGCCCCTGGTGGTTGTGTGTAAATTAATGAGGGAGAAGGGGAATATTGTAACCCAAGTGTGCTCATTTATCTGTCTGTTCTGGCGCAGAGTCACCAGCCAGCAGAGATGCACTGAAAAAGTATTAATTTCTACTGAACGTTTTTAGAATGTGTCATCTTACAGTTGCGACTTTTACGTCTTTTTTTAATTTGGCATTTAATAAGAGCTGATTAGCAAAGTTATTCCTCAGGATGCCCTTTTCAGAAGCAACCTGGATTCAAAGACAGACACACACACGCACAAAATGTATATTTATAGAGGAAAAAGAGATGTGATTTGCTAAGGATTTCTACACTGGGATTTGAGAAAAGTGTGTCTGCATCTCTGAAACTTCTTTTACTGTGTTGAAGACAGCTAGTCAGACATTCACTCAACAAGACATTTCAAGAAGAAAGCCTTCACTAAAAGAAAACCACAGGACCAAATCACTTTAAACACGTGACACCAGGTGCTGTGGTCGGCTGAGGCTAAAACCAAAGCGTTGGGCCTTCATGCAAAATAAAGAAACCATTCTCAGAGTGAAACACGGCCGTGGCAGCATTAAGCTGTGAATTTCATTTTCTGTTTGGACTCTATTGTAGGATGTATGCAATTAAACACAAGATTAGTCAGTGCAAAATACTAACTTCAGGGTATAGAGGACAATCTTTTATCGAAGGCCATCCTATGTGCTCGTCCCGTTGGCTATCTTTTTCTGCGCATGCACACTTTCAGGTATATATGTGGGGTGAGCTAGGGTTTCAGATAGTCATTGAAGCTCACCTTTCTCACTGTGGTTCTTTGAAAATGGCCGAGGGGTTAGGGTGAGCGTTCAGACACAGTAAGCCTGTATGAGCTATGAGAATAGCAACTTTTAAACAGAGCGTGCAGGAGGAAAAAAGGGGTTGTGCATGTTATCAATAGCGTTTAATAGGCATTCCCTCCCAGGAACGGGTACAGGGTTGTGCCTGTGCATTTTTTTTTTTAAAGTGGAGAGGGCGGGTCTTTAAAAAAATTCACAAAAATCCTCCACTATACCTTTAAGACTGGTTGGAGGGACAGATGGATCAGTCAGACAACTAAGGAAGGGGGTTATATTGGTGCTTGAATAGAAACTGAACTTGAATTTAATCATCAAACTGTTATTAAACATGAGACTTAACATTTGCACACGGTCTCCTTGCAATCTGACCATTAGATACCTCTGAGTGAATACAGTTTGGAAGGTACTGTATGCGCTTTATGTGGTAGATTAGCTCCATCATTCAAACTGCTGAGATATATCAGTTTGTTGGGGGCAAACAACCTCAGAGAACGGTGACCTTTTACCCTTTAGGCCTTAAAGCGTCAGGGTGAATATTAATAAAGGGCTTTTCAAACAGTGTCAATAATTCAAGGCCTTCAGGACACAACTGATTGGTTCCCTGGGCTGCGTGCCTCAGGTTTAATTATTTTGTTCAGGCTTTTATTTGCAGCAGTTTAATTATCATTAATCATTAAGATGTTTACTGGTGAGCTGAGCTGCTAGAGCATGAAGACAAATGGTGCTGAAATTGCTCTTGTTATCACAGCTTGTATATCAAGGCTGGCTGAGCTGCTGTGGAGGAACGAGTGAACTGGTGAAAGCTGATAGCTCTTTAAAGAAGGAGCATCTCATTAGTGGGTTCATGGAAGGAATACTGGATAAACCATGCTTTGTGAAACACCTCATAAAGGGTCAAGAGTTTCTGTTAGGAGGAAGGCTGGTTCGTTTAACATCAGCTGTTTGGCCCTACCTGCTGCACATCTAGAGGGATGACCATGTGAGGTATAACAGCGGGCAGGCTGCTCTGCCGACCGTGCTTCCAGGCCTGGAGCAGCTTGTGCTGATCCTCCAGACGCTCCCGCTCCCTTTCCACGCTCCTCTGACCCTCTCTGAGCCGCTCCAGGCTCTGCTGGTACTCCTCAAGTTGTTCCTCCAGCTCCTGCCTTTCCCGCCTCAGTTTCTCTGCAGCCAGCTGGCACTTTTTCTCCCTTTCCTCCAGCTTGCTCTCCTGCTCCACCTGCTGGCTCTCTCTTGCCTGGCACTCTCGCTCCCAGCGCTCCTTTTCCTGGCGCAGCCGTTCCCGGAGCCGCTGGGCTGCCGCCACTTCTTCCTTGCGTTTCTCCAGGTTGCGCTGCTTCTCCTGCTCCTGCAGGGTGTTGCTGCGAAGGCCGTGGAGGGGCAAGCAGTGGCTGCGGGGCGAGGTGTGCTCACTCGCTTGGAGTAGAAGTCTCTGGACCTCATAGCAAGTGTCCTGAATGGTTACGGCAGCCTAACACAAAGAAGTAGGAAAAGATATTTTTTAAAAAAAGGTTCACCTCACCGTATGCAGCATATGTGCATCTGGCAGCTGGTAATTTGAAAGGCAAATGATCATGGAAATTATGGTCAGGTTCAGCTGGTGCCCTAGTTTTTTTCATTTTCCTCATATCCCCTTACTGACAGAATTGTGGGTTTTGGTTTCAAACATACAAGGGAATACAAAAACTTTGAATATGAAAATCAAATAGTGATAAAAACCCCAAACCTGAACAGGAAAGAGAACACACAAACTCACACATACGCCGAATGCAATTCCACACCCTCGCTACATGAATTTACATTTTATATCAAGATAGGGCTTTGTGCATCGCAAAAAACAAAAGACCCCCCTGTATCCCTGAGCAGAAAAAAAGGATCATTGGGGAAGTGTTCTGGTTGCTTGCTTACTTTTGCTTCAAACCATCAAACAGAGATGTTGCTCTGTTTGCTGAACCTGGAGCTTCAGGCTGGATCCCCGTGTGACTAACTAGCAAATATACCTGTTTGGTAGGTAAACAAAGAATAAAAAAGGTATAGGCTTCACAGTGCCTGGAAGATATGTTGAAGGAGCCCCTATATGATTTAGTTTTTTTTTCTAGTTAAATAAAAGTGAAAGGTCCTGCTTGCTTTTTATATCCAAGTTGTTTTTCTGCTCAATTTGAGAGCCAACCAATACCTATATTTACAGGCTAGAACAGGCTAGAGATTGGTAGTTTAATACTTAAATATTACCACGATAAAAAGAAAGCAAGGAAAGACATTGCTGTAGGAAAGTTACTAGAAATCTTATTCCCACAAACTTTATAGGCAGAAGAGACCAAAACTGGACTACTTGGTCTTCATGCTGATCGCTAAAAACATTCTGCTTTCAAGGTTCAATATAAAGCTTGATTTATATAATTTATGCTGAATCTAGACATACAGCCAAATATTTATAATCCAGGTAAATTAACATCTAAGTTAATGAAAGGTTAGAAAATCCCTCTGGATTATGAAAAGTTCTGCAAGGCACTGCTGCATTTCTACGACTGCCCTTACCTGTAAACTGTAGAGCAGCTGAGTCAGGGTTTGGACACTCTCTGCAGCCTGTAGATGAAAAATAAATAAATAAATAATGATGCAGGTCATTAGATCAACTGTGCTCATAAATGTTAGCTATTTTTAACACATTCCTAAATAAAAAGATGAACTGGGAGTTCGAGATACATTTCATTTATTGTATGAATAAAAAATAAAAAAAACCCACAAGAACAAATCTAATACATCTATGCAGCAATTGTGCCCCCTTCAGGCTAAACTAATCTCTACAGCTCTATTTAATAGCACATTACCTGGCAGGAGCTGATAAGAAAACGATTCATTCTTATCGGAGTAATTTACCTCACAGGTCACAGAGGCTGCAGAGAGCACAGCGCTAAAGGCTTTGGAATAAGCCTCCATATCTATTTTTAATGCTGTAGGATTTTAAAGAGTGAAATGGACTTCCCTTTATTACAAGTTTATCAATAATTCAAAACATTGAGATTGAAATGTTATTCTGACAGTGATTAATTATTGAAGGGAGCCTTGGCTGATATCTGTAAATAGAATGGGAAAAAAAACTACCTAGGAGAGACTTTATTACCTCTGACTTCTATACAGCAGGAATGGAAACCATGAAGCTATGATGAAACCTGACTTGAAATACATTTAGTATTCATTATATACAAACTAGAAAAGCAACATCAAAAACATTTTCACCTTAAAATCAATACAGCTCCCATCTCTTTTTTGTAAGTCAGCTGCAGACTGAGACTCAAAAGCATCAGTCAGGCTTCCCCCGTTTTCCTCGAATGTGGGATCGGCGAGAGCGTCGGGACTGACAGGGAACATGGAGTCCGAGTCCTGGCTGTGACTTGACAGAGAACGGGCCTTGGATGACAGTGCAGCTTTGAGGTTCTCAGCTGCAAAAAAACAGAATGGAAAACAGACTAAATATGCAGCTGACATAAAGCATCTGTGCCGCAAGAGTAGCAACTACTACTTCCTGTTCATTTACAGTTCTTACAGATGTCGTTTTAATAAAGTTCCAGACTCTTCTACACTCAAACTTTACAGCAGTTTTCTTTTATGATAATCTCAGTACAAAACATTTATCTGAATGGAATTCATTATAGAGCTGCACTGTGGTAGAGTGGGTAGTAATGCTACGCTACATTCTTGCCTTGCAGCAAGAAGGTTCTGGGTATTTCTGCATGGAGTTTGCATGTTCTCCCTGTGCATGCGTGGGTTCTCTCTGGGTACTCCGGCTTCCTTCCACAGTCCAGAAACATGACTGTTGGGTTAATTGGCTTCTCTATATTCTCCTTAGGTGTGTGCATGGTTGTGCGTCTCTGTGTTGCCCTGCCTCACGCCCATAGACTGCCGGAGTTAAGCACCGGCCCCACGAGACCCTGACATGGACTAAGCAGGAGAAAATGGATAATCGTTTATATTAAAACATGAAACAACATAGTGGATTGCACTTAAATATGGTGGTTAA
Source organism: Cyprinodon tularosa (assembly GCF_016077235.1). Taxonomy (NCBI): domain Eukaryota; kingdom Metazoa; phylum Chordata; class Actinopteri; order Cyprinodontiformes; family Cyprinodontidae; genus Cyprinodon; species Cyprinodon tularosa. The sequence goes on along the minus strand of NW_024039285.1, from coordinate 812,098 downwards.
AGACAGAAGGAATGATTAGATCAGAGACATTTCAAAATTTAAAACAGACTGATCAAATCTGTACGTAAGATTCATCCAGAGTTCAAAATTAGTTAATTGTTCCATTATTAACCCTGTGGAAGTCAAGAACACAAACATCAGAAACATTTTATTTGTGCATTAAATACTTGAACGCTAAAAGTGACCCAAGTTTTAACATTTCAAAGAAATAACATTTACTATGATGCACAAAAGCTGATCAATATTAAAGACATGCTCTGATGTCATGCAGGGGACTAATCTTATACTTTGTTTTAAGGTATATATACAACTACTACCCTACTACTAGTACTACTACTACTTTATTTGAAATAATGATTTTAAACAGAATGTAATATAAAATAATTTTGATTTTTTTTGCAAACATTCTAGGAATACCTAGTGTAAATGTGTTAATCAATGAAAGGGTATGTAAAACTGCTTCTGAGTCGACATTGTTTCCAGTTTTGTGTCCCACCTTCTTGTAGGGCAGCAGCCAGCAGTCCAGCCGCCTGCGGCAGCTCCTCTGATTGCATCTGGACCAGCAGACGCGGTTCTGCTGAAACGGCCTCCATTCTCCCGCTCAGAGCAGACAGTTCCGTATAGATTTGCAGCTTCTCCTCCAGGCTGGAGCAGATCTGCTGATCCTGACTCGTCAAACTCTCTGATAGATCATTGCGGACAGGAATTAGAAAGTGTGCAACTTCAGTTATAAGAACATACAGAACATCTGCTTGGCACGGTTTTACCTTGAAGTTTAAGGATCTTCTGGAAACGAACCTCAGCAGCTCGTTTCTCCTCTTCAGATTCGCTTGCAGATCCCTCCGTCTCCTCTGGACAGCTGAGCAACAGCAGCAAAACCCCACAGGAAGAAAAGACTTTGTTTTTAGCTAACGATACCAAATCCATGCTTCTTGGAAACTATGTACTACATATACAGAACTATGCAAAAGTATTTATATATAGATGTGTTAAACAATGTTCACATGTTGTCATGTTACAACCATACATTACTATTTCAATCTTTGGATTTTTTTATGGACTGTAATGCGGCACAAGTAGTTGCAGAAAGAAGGTCCAGGTTTTGAATACTGACCTTTGGGCTTTCTGCAATGACTTCAATGCAAAAATTTAAATCTAAATAAGTAACTTTTCCTAAAGAATGGCAACTTTTTTGAATTGACGAGGTAAGTGGGACACTTTGCATATGGAATAAAGCCATTTACATTTAAAATAACAAAAAAAAAACTATTGCATTGTCTTATTTTAAGTGCATGTTATCAAATTATCTTATTTTATGATTATAAATACTCACTTCATTGGGAAATCAGTTAATTTACCTACTCAAAGTAAGGGTAAAAACACTTAATTTTCTATTTATTTCTAGATAATTTTTGCAGTATTTTCATGTTCTTCCAGTGCATGTGCAGGTTCTCTCCAGGTACTCTGACTTCCTTTTAACAGTTTTATAGGTATATGTGGGTGTGTGCATTGTTGTCTGTCTTGTGTTTCTTCCCTGTGATGAACCTGTTCATAGTGCCACCTGTACAACCCTGAAGACAGGCACTAGCTGCCTCTCTGAAAGAAAACAGCTATAAAGATAGAACGGATGGATTTGTTTTTAAGAAAGCAACACATGGTAACACAGGTGCAATATAATATTTGGGGTATTACTTTTTAATGTCAAGGCTATTTATGTTGAAAGCCTCCAAATAAAATCCAGCACCAATAACTGTACTATACTAATAATTATTTTTATTTAGTACATTTATTGTTTTTGTTTGGAACTGAATCTCACAATAAATGTAGAAATATATTGAATATCTGAAAAACAATCTCCTCAGACCTCTAGTAGCACGTTTATTTTAGTTGTGAGCCTTATTTGCATCAAAACTATTATTATTATGCAAAATAGAAGACATATTATATATATATATATATATATATATATATATATATATATATATATATAATAAAAATAAAGAAAATCAGTGAAGAGGCTAAACTAAACTAAATGTTTTGCCTTCATGCTGAACTCTATCTGGTAAAACGCTGATGTAGAAAAAAATTCCTGAATTTTAATGTGATTGCAACATATCCCAGATGTTTTGTGCTGGTTTAACAGAGCATTGACTCAAAGGGAGCTGAATACAACCCACCCTCATTAATTTTCACTACAAAATGACATATCCCTTTTCTTCCACCTCTCAGTTACACAAAAACTACCTTTCTGATTTCCAGAAAACCCTTATAAAATACAATAAATGTTATTGTATTTTATTAAATGGTTGGAATGGTTGGAACGTGACACAATATGAAAACGACAAAGGCATACAAATACCTTGCAAGAACATGAACAAACCTTTCTACAGCCTCTCTAATAAGCCTCATCCAGGTGTTTCGTTCCTCTTTGGATGAAGTGTGGACCTCGTACATTTCCGGGCCGGCGGAAGAGGCACTGATCAAAAACATCCCTTTTTCTTCATTTGCAACTTCCCGAACTATTAATTTCTGCAGTGCAATCACAGGAGGCTTCTGGTCCTGTGGGTAAAAAGTAGAAAAATAAATGACCGCACTAACAAAAAATATGTTACCAATCGTGTAAAATGTAGGCTCACCACAGCAGCAAATGCATATTTCTGGTCTTTTTCCTGAAGGAAGATGAGGCTGTCGGTGAGGAGCAGTGCCAGGACATCTGGAACAGTGAACAGAAGCAGAACTCACTGTTACCTGAGTGGAAGATTTTTTCCATCTGAATAAAACAAACATGTTAACCCTGTGTTGGAAATTCTTACCCTTAAGTCGGCCAGTGGCGGTCTTCCACAGTAGCACACCCTGGTATCTGAGGGTTTGACCCGGCCCCATCATGTCCTGCTTACGGAACGTGCGTCCACTCTTCAGCTTGGCTGTACTGCGGTTCTCCATGCGGTTACACACTTCCTGCAACCTCTGGTGGCGCTCATATTCGCTGACTCTCGAGTCTACAGCTGCTATCACTTCTCGGATGTGCGCCAGAGCTTTGAAAATGTTACCATGCTCTTCTGTTTCCTCTGGAAGATCAACAAGGGAAGATTTAAATCCTGCTGAATGATGATATAAACTGCAGTTACCCTGACTTATCATTAGAGGGCAGGAGATATCTAACCTTGAGTATAATGTAGTATCCTCTCCAGCAGGACTGGGTACTTTGTGATTCTTTGGGTTACCAGTAAAATGCACTCAGGGATCTCTCTCCGGCGCACCAAAGAGTTATGACCTTGTTGCTATGGAAGGAAGTAGATATTGTTACACATTATTTCCCTCCTCTGAATGGTAGTGATTTTAAGTGAGAATTGAGGCAATGATACCTTAACAAAACTTTGAAATCTCTTGTTATGAAGCAAGAGATCTTTGAAAAAACTGACTGCTTCATTGTGATGACTGCAGAACTCTCCGTAAACCTGCTTCATTTTTTCTCCATTCTCGTCTGAAAACTACATAAAGGTTTCATTATCACACCGGAATCTCCTCATTTGATAAGTTTAAGAGTTGGTACAAAAAACTTAGTCTAACCTGATGAAGCAAGATGTCTCCAATTTGCTGTATCAGGTAGTTCCTATGACCCTGGGGCTGCCCAGAGGTCTGACGCCGCTCCCTCGTGGCAGCGAAGAAAGCATGGTGGAGAACAAGCAGCTGGTCCAGGCAGGGAAACACTCGCTCCACAGATTCCGTGTCGAGCTGGACTTCTTCCTTCATACCACGCCGGAACACCTCAGCCATGATGTGCAGCGTCTGCAGGTGGTGGAGCTCAGTCTGCATCAGCTCTGTGTTAAAGGGTCAACAATGCAACTCTTGATTAGCACACACAAAAACTAAACCCGATACAAACATCGCTTTAAAGTAAAAATCTAAACAAGAACTGGAATTAGGGCTGCAACTAACGATTCTTTAGCAAACTGATAAATCTGTTGATTATTTTTTCGATTAATCAATTAATAACCATATAGCAAAAGATTTCTTAAAGAAGACTTTTTAAACATTAGACCAGTTGAAAATAAACTTTTCCACTTGAGGAGTTCTGGATAGAGCATTTTGACATACGAAAATTCTTATTCTGTTAAATACTAAAATGTTTATATATTTTTTACAATTTTGATATAAGTACTGCTCTAAGTGGGTTGATCTGTCTGCTAAAGGCATGTTTTAGAGTCTCTATACTGCAGTTAATGATTAATTAATTACTAAATTAGTTTATTTGATTAATCATGGTTAATCCAATTAGCTGTTTTAGCCCTAATTGAAATGCATTTGCATTCATAACCAACAAATCAAACATTAATCCAAAATTCAATATATCAGATTCTGCAGCATTCAAAACTTTGTTTTTTTCCAGAAGATTTAGCATTTAGCTTCATCGATCTTCACATCAGTTTTAACTAGGTTATCTCACCCTACAGGGAGAAGAATTCCTCACCATGATGCTGCCACCAACGTGCTCCACAATGTGGAGCCTTTGTTCTAGTGGACGTGGAAAAGGTTTTCTGGCCTCAGGGAATTTACATATATGATATATGGCAAACCACAAACAGCATTTGTTTATTTTGTTTAACAATGGATTTAATTTTACCCAACTCCCATAAATGTCAAGTGTATGGATTATTTTGTCATTTTATTTGGGGAGATTGGATTGCAGGAGGGTGAACACAGATGCAGCCATTTATATATATATATATATATATATATATATATATATATATATATATATATATATATATATATATATATATATATATATATATATATATATATATATATATATATATATATTTTTTTTTTTTTTTTTTTTTTTTTTTTTCCTTTCTCTCCCTTTACTTCTACTTCACAATTTTGGACATTAGGTCTGCTATATAAAATCACAAGAAAAAAAAATCAAAATGATTGCTTTGTAAAAAATAACACATAACAGAACTCAAAAGGAATGAGGACTTTCGCAACAAACTGTAGGTGTCAAGAAAAACAAAAATTCAAAGATGTTTCTCAATTTCAGCGTTTTTAAAACATGTTATTATTGCAACAAATGTGAAAACAAACATTCCTATCATTGGCTTACCATAGATTACATCCTGCCTCTTGACAGCTCGTTTGTCTTGCCTCTTGCAGAACTTGTGTTCTACCGTCAGACTCCATGACTCAGCTTCATAATCAGCAGAATCAGCTAATATGTCACTGTATGTGTGAATATATGAGTCCACACAGTCTGGAGAGAGGGAAAAGTAAAAAAGGACTTTTAATCAACTTTAAAATTATCAGTTTTCACAACATCCTTAATATAGGGTTTTCAATTTTCCTGTCTGCTCTTTACTATCAGAAAAAAGCTGCATTTACAGACACAGATAATATTAATTTCTTTAACTTACACAAAACCTTGACAAAGTTTAAGGGAAGGCCAGCGTAGCAACTAGTGAACATTGCTGACTTCAGTTTAATAGCAATGTCGAACTGAACTGAAAGGCAAGAGTTGGTAGTCAACACCTTTTTAAATTCCAAATAACATAATTTCATTCTTCTAAGGATTTGAATTGATTAAAGTTTAAGCTCTTCTAAGATCTTATACATAAAAAGACTCAGAGTTTAACAGATTTTTGACTTTATCCATAAATGAGTGAAAAAACAAAAACAAAATTTATCCTCAAATTCAGAAAAGAATAAGAAGAAATAAAAAAAGAGATGAACCAGAAGTGAACCTTAAGATAAACACCACAACTGATAGAAAAAGAAATATTAAAAAGAATTTTAAAGAGTCAACAAATTTTTTTGATCCAATCATACATTTTTTGTGTTGATTTAGTTTTCAAGCCTTCTTAGCTTTTTTTTTCACCATACAATTCAAAAATACTTTAATAATATCAAAGGAAAAATAAATATACAGTATAATTAAAGTATGCATTACTTTTTCAATGCCTGAATTGATTTTTTTCCCACCTATATTTGTTTTTGTGATCAATCTGCAACAATGTTGAACTTTTTACTTTGTCACATGCTCACACTAAGATGCCTTTATAAATGGACTGTTTCTTAATACAGGTACTGAAATAAATAAGTAGTAAGTTTTCTGTGATTACACAAACCAAAGCTGAACAGTAACAGACTATGCTTACAAAAAAAACCAATCTATTATGGAACAATTTCTTAAGCAAATAAGACTCAAAGCTAACAATTTTCAGCTGTTTCTTCATTCAAAGTGGCTCACTTTTTGGTGATTTTAGTCGGGGAATGTGTTAATATCTCTATACAATATAATCACAGAAATCTTTTATTACAATTACTCATACTAATGTTTACTGCTAATTTGAGATGCTGAGGTGGATTAGAATGTCAATCAGTTCTTGTTTAAAATCTTTTCAAATTTTGCCAGCTTCTGCTCCTAATAGATGCTTTTGTTGACAGCTTCAGATAGAAAGGAAGAAAGAACAAAATATCTCAACTGGTGTATTTTTTTTCCCCTAAGAAATCTGAAACCACTAATACATGTAGTGGTTCATAAAACCCGCAGGTTAGCTATGTGCCAACCTGAAATGGTACAACTCTAATTCTTGATTTGCTTTTAAGGCTTTTCAACAAAAAACCTTACTTATCTCCTTTACCTTCTCCGAAGGATGACTCATTGGAGGCAGAGGAGCCTGGAGTTGGCAGGAGCTCCTCTGAAAGGCTGTTTGGCTTTAGGGCTTCAGATTCTGTCTCTGAAATCTCGCTGAGCAGACTGTACAGGAAGAAGAACACAGTAATGTATTATAGCTATTATCATCACAATAATTCATTTTAAAGTCTGATTGCTCACTGACCTGTCACTGTTTGGTAAACTTCCAGGCAGAGAGCCTGATTGGGTTACAGTGTCTTTCCTCTCCTTCGGGGTAGGGACAGGTTGGGAAACAGAAATGGGGATCACAGAATGGGGGGGGCTCTCTCTCACTATGAAGTCTGAGGGAAAAACAGACAGCAGTGTGTGGTTATATCACAACAAAATGAAGAAATAAGTTGTCTGCTTTAATTAAGTTTTAATAAAGCTCACTCTGTGGCAGGGAGGCTGTCTTGCTTTTTAGTCCAGTCGTGGCATGCCTATCCTGAAGTTTCTAAGAATGTAAATTGGATTAAAGATCTAATCAGATGGATTTTTTTCAATAGAGAAAGAGCCAAACAATCAAGAGCGGACTAACCTTCAAGCATGGTGGGACCGATTCCTTACAGCCCTTGTGGACGATAGCAGTGCAACCTGAGGAAAGACCATATATTTGATGATTTCTGCTGGATAAATCCTGTGTCTGAATTGACCTTTCACCCACCTGAGCAGTGCAGAAGATCCTTTCCAGAAGCTGGTTTGTCACAAACCACACACACTGTGGGCCCTAAACATGGGCCCGCTCCAAACCGATGCCCATTTAGTTGTCTATCCTTGGCTTCTCTGTCCTTCCCTTTTCCCTTTGAAAACAATGCCATAGACATACGTAAGTATCAACAGTGGAACCATACAGGTATCCCTATAATATCTTAGCAGGTTTTAAATTAAAGATTTGGTGTCTTGTTTTGGTCTGGTAAGTTAAATATTCCTCTTGTCTGAAGACAAAAGAAGCTATCCAATCCCCGCCTCTTTCCGAGGCATAAGAAAGTCCAAAATGGAGGAAAGTGTAAATAACTGTTTCCAGTCTCTGTGCTGACTCAACAACATGGATTAATCATTGATAGGAAAGAGGCTGGACACCATGTTTGGTCTGTCGCTCTGACCTTCAGTTATTCCCAGAACTGTTTCCTGGTTGTGTCTTCCCGAGAGCAAATAGACAAGTTCATAGTTCATACCGGTGACTGGAGCTAAGAATCCCAGCAGCTTAAAAACTAGAAAACAAAACTAACACTAAATAGAACATCATTTTGGTTTGTTTTTTGAGAATGCAGGGCTTTTGGGCAGTGTAAGTAATTCGAGAGATCTGTAAGAAGTTATTTTAAACTTTATGATTAGAATTTTACAGATATCAAGTCTTAAATTGAAACTTTGTTGAAGTTAAAGGATGTCTTATCCACAAATCAACTTGTTTTGCCAATTAACTGTATGCATCACCTCTACAAGTCCTGGGCATTATTTCACAAAAATTCTCTTCCCATTTGATTCTAATGTGGTGCCCTCCTCATGTTTAATATTTTTATTTTCAATTAGTTTTGGTATTGGTTCTAAAAGTATTATAAGGTCCCCCAGAAACACTAACTCTGCCGCTGTGGGTTATAAAAGCCTTACAGATAGAGACCATAGTTTTTATGAATAATTCTGATCTACCTATAACCATTCACTTACAACGCACAAAGTTAGCTAGAGAACACCTGGCTGCACCTCTCTAGAACAGCACAGCCTCAAATTTTCTTTCTCTGGTGAAGACTGTGGAGAGAAATCCTGCACCTCATTCCACCTTTTTGTTGCACCACTAGCAGCACTGATATCAATACCCATGTTTGTGTCGCTGTCACTGCAAGTGTCAATGCAGCTGCCGTGTCAGTCAAAGCTGAAATCACGCCCAGAACACTTAATCACTTATGCTCAGTTCAGACTGCAGGCACTGGAAGCAACAAAAAAGCTTCTACAGATTAATTTTTGATGCTTGTACACAATAAGGTCAGATGCACCTCAAGTGTATCTTTGAGGCTCCTGAAGCAAATCCAGTAAAATGTGTCCAGATGCTTCTAATGCTCCTGCTGCTTCTGCGTTCGATAACAGGGGGTGGCTTTGCTATATTTTCTGTGATAAGTGGGTAAAAAGTAGTTTCATTATGTTTTTAAGTGAGAAAGTCCATCTGTAAACTTTAACTGTGCAGTCAGTTCATGAAGATTAAGATCCTGCCTTCAAATATTATTTCGCTGTCAGACTTGGAACCGCTCAGATCCCCGTACACCGCCCGTGCTATGTACCGGTAACTGGAAATCCCCTTCTAACGGCAGCCTCTGGTCCGGTCGCCTCTTCAGGGTTTTCTACTACTGTTTGCGGCGACTGAAATACGTTTTTCATGTCCGTTTTGCCAACTGGATTGTACTTAGCAGCAAAAGTTAAAGTTTTCCAACTCGAGCAGCTGCTGCTTGTGCAGCGCGTCCCACACGTCAGATGCTCAGAAGCTCATTAGGAGCTGCTTCAGCTGCTCAGATGCGCTGCTCCTCCTGCTCGAAATGCACCGCAGGACTTTTTGACGCACCTTGATGCGCCTCAACCATAGACTTTACATGTAAACCAGCTGTTTCTGCTGCCTTAATCATGTGCGATCTGAAGTCTGTCATTGCACACACAAATGCAATGACAGACTTCATTAAAAATCATCTTCTGTTAACTTTTTCATGTGAATTTTGCTAAATGCAAAGCTAACTATACAATGATTGCTGTCAGTTTTTAGCTAATTAGATGCAGAGAGAACTTTCAGAAAATAAATGCTCTACTGCATCATAACTTTGGTTTTCAACATCCTTAATCTTAATGGCCAATGATTCAGCTGCTTTCAGTTCACATTACCCAGATATACAGGGAGCCAATGCAGTCAATACAACCTATCTATCCCTCTAAATATGATCTTTACCTTGTTGACCTTGCTCTTGTTACGTGTGCTGGACATCCTGTTCTTAAGGAAGCTGAAGGTACGAATGACTTTATACTTCTCTGATTCTGCCTTGGTTGGAATATTGCACTTTTCCAACTCCTCTTCTTCAATCCTGCAAGGACAAAAAAATAAAACAAAAAAAACTATAAAATTCCTGAGATTTCTAACCCCCTATGTGCAGGATTTTTAAAAATGTAGACTTAAAACTTTCAGATATTTAGTTTTTATCACCTGGAAAGTAAAGAAAACAATAAAGATCAAGCAAAACAGGAGGGTGTTGGGATAAATTCCTAAGCATATGAAATGTATCAGGTTAGCTCAAGCTGCAAAGGTTCTTCCCCCAAAAAAATTGGAAAATTTTTGGAGTAGAGCATTCCAAGAGAAACAGCTGAAGTCAAAGCAACAACATTAAGCTTCACAAGTATCCTTCTGTTAGTAAGTATAATGTAAGAAAATGGTGACACTTCTCTGCATTGCTGTGATGTGAAAGCAAGAAGGCATGAGTTGAAGGGTTAAAGGCTAGAGACAAACAGAAAGACTTCTTGTGCATATTACAGACAGGAGGTGTTTTCAAACTGATCTATTACTGTTTGAGGCCATATTGGGCGGATGCAAACAATGCCTTGTTTGGGGTTAGGTTTTTTTGTTGTTGTGGGACAGACACGGAGAGGGCGACAGGGTAAATCCTCTACACATACTCTTTGAGAAACTCAGACAGGGTGAGATGGTGCAGGGACTCTGCCAGCTCAACGCTGCCCTCATCATCAGCAGACTGGGCCCGTTTACGGAACCTAACCTCTCTGCAAAACATGTGGAAACACACAATGAAGCTTTTATAACTGCTCATGAGAAGCCATAGAAATAAAGGGCACGATCTTAGACTGTAGACAACCTTAACTGGAAGTCTGACTGCTAAAAAACAAAAAAAACAATTAAGAGCAGAATTAGAAATCCAGATCTGGAGTCACAATATTATTTTTTTAAAGCCAGTCTGGTAACTGCCTTAAGAACAAGTAGACGGATATACATGAGGTTTGATTTTAAGTATGTTAGAGGTGGTAAATTAAAGAGAAAAAATCCAAGTAATAGTTTTCATTTCAGCTGGGGGCAAAAAGTATGCATATTTTTTTTTTACATCTATTGAGCTAAAATTACAAGAAAAATTAAATAGCCTCAACAAAAACTGTAGCAGACTTTAAAGATTATACATTAGATTTTCTGGTTCATTTTCAATTATTGTGCCTTGCAAAAGGATTTGTAGCCACAGGAAAAGATGTTTACAGTTCAGTACTAGTACACTGGAAACAAGAGGAAGTGAATGTTTTGGTCAGATGAGATTAAAACTGAACTTTTGACATGGTGGAAAATTAACACTGCACATAATCCTATAGCAACCATCCTCTCCGTTAAGCCCGTTGATGGGGACATCATCCTCTGGGGAAGTTTATATTTTTTTCAGAAAGGAAGAAAACATGACGCTTTATCAGTCCTGAGGTGGAGGTTCAACTTCCATCAGAGCAATCGCCCCAAACGTACAGCCAGCTACCAAAAAGTACATTTAAAGATTAAAAGAAATTATGCTTTCCTTTCAATCTCTTAGATTTGTAAGAAAAGCTTCTTCAAACTGAATAATTTTCCTTCAACTTGACAGTCATCCTTTTCTCTGTCGTCCTTTACATTAAATCCAAATAAAATACATTTCAGTTCCAAATATACAAAGAATTTTATTTTAGGTTATTGTGTAAAAAAAAAAAAAAAAAAAAAAAAAAACTACAGAAGAAATAGGATTTCAGTATCTAATGATATATGATAAACACCTTTTGTCATGGGACGGCTCAGATATGCTGGAGGTTCTCTGCTCTGTGGAGAAAAACAGCAGAAAATTAGTTGTTAGTCACTGATTGAAATAAAAACAAAGAAAATTTGCAAAGAATCTAAAATTTAGAAAATACAAATTTTGCAAAGAATAAACTATTTATGCCTTAGCAACCTCTAGTCTTTAATCTAAGTCAAAGTATTTATTAATAAAAAGCCTATCCTAATGGATGTGGAAAGTGCTGTGGAAAGCAGGAATGTAATTATGACAGCTTCACTTTGCACAATGTTTGTCTCTATCGCTAACACACATTTACACAACCACAAACATGTACAAGTGCTGTCAGTGAGGGCTGGGTGTGGTGCGGTGACTGCAGGCGTCCAGTACTTACTACCCGGGTGTAGCAGAGACAGAGACAGGGTGGATTTAGACAGAGAGAGCGCCTGAAGAAGAGATCGGCTGTGGCTGACACTGTGGAGAACGCCATCTACAGGGCACAGTGGACAGAGCGCTGCTAACACATCAACTACAAGAAGAAGGTGCAAAACCTACAGTGTGTGCAGTGTAGTCAAGTTCAAGCAAGGAGCTACTCAGTTAGACATCAAGCAGCTGTGTTTGTACCACATGGAAAAATGTAACATGCACACTGTAAAGGTGTGTTAATAGAACTGATTCTGCTTTTATTTTAAAAGTTTAATCTCAATGTGAGGAACTGACACTTGAACATGACTATACTTTAAATTAGACTAAACTAAGAGAACATGTAAGGTTATTCCATTAGTGTACGAAAATAGGAAAATTATGAGAAAGAAATTATTAGTTATGTGTTAGATTAAAATTATTTGGATTTTATGTGGACTGCGTTTTACCGACCAGGGCTACCTTCCGATGTGTGGTTGTCCCGGTTGCTGCGACTAGGACAGAACTTGGAGTGTGAGTAGGAATAGGAGCGCAGCCGAACTCCTTCCTCGCTTAAGTCCTGTGAAAAAATAAATAAAAAATCTTGAGATAAAAAAAACAAAACAACAATCCCATCGTCAGGCGTGATAAAACATCTCTAAATGTAATCTTACTTTGGAGTTGGGTTCGCATGCTGAAGCCGACTGGCTACGAGTGCAGGTGAGATCAGGATTGGGACGCCGGGTTTCTTTCTTTTCTTCGCTTTTGCCAACGTCTGAAAATAGGCGGGAAAGCAGAGACTTGGGCTCAGGAGGTTCTTCCTCACTGTCCACTTCCAGGGCCACCAGACTGGGAGATTAGAAAACATATAAAAAGAAATTATGAGTCGTTCATGCATATAATTCAATTCCATTCAGTTTATTTATATAGCGCCAATTCACAACACATGTCAAGGCACTTTACAGGTACAATTCAACCAGATCATACAGTCAAATTGATTTAAAGTTTTCTATCTAAGGAAAACCAGGTGATTGCATCAAATCATTGCCTCGAAGGCAATCCCTAATACCAAGCATGCTTGTAGCGACAGTGGAGAGGAAAAACTCCCTTTTAACAGAAAGAAACCTCCAGCAGAACCTGGCTTAGTGTGAGCGGCCGACTGGGGTTCAAGGAAACAAAAGTAGACATACAGAAATAAGCAGAGATACAAAAGGAACTTGTCGACCAGCTCCATATAGGAACACAGACATGTAGAGACTACAGTGAGGGAAGATCTAACACCTGATGTCGCAGGTTTCCATTGTTGGACTGTCTCTGTGACTGTTCGGCTCAGTGGAGGGCCGACGGTTCAGCCTGGTGAGGGCCTGATCAACTGGTGAGAGAGAGAGGGAGCTAGGCAGAGAGGCAGGGAGTTCTCTTAAGTGAGAATGGGGTGGAGGGGTGTCAGTTGCAAGGAGAAGATCCTCAGGGTCCCATAAACTGCCATCAGTGTTGGTGCTGTCTCTTGTCACATCATCTACTCTGAACTTAATGTCCTCTTCACAAGCCTGGTGTCAAAAAGAAAAATTAAACACTGAGTTGCAAGGGGAAAAAATTATGAGTAAAACAGAATCATTTAAAAAAGGAAAATGTACAACCTGAGTGTGCTGTGCAAAGGTCTGATCATTGCCATTGATCATGGAGAGTGACGGGTCTGAAGCACGCTGGCTGAATTGGTTCTGAACTTCTGTGCTCTGCTTCAGGTGCACGTTTACTAAGATAAACACAAAGCAAAATCTCATTACGTCTTCAATATATTGGCTCACTGTTTTCTTTTCCAGCTATGCAAGCTTCTTGTTTTTAGAAGCCTAAAGATTTATTACTAGAGTCCCTGCTGAGAAAATACATTTATATATAACAATTCATCAAAACTTAAGCCAGATAGATGGATGCGTGTTAAAGGACTGCAGCTTTCAGAGCAACTTAAAATAATATGACAAATTATCAAAGGAGAAGGTTAAGTAACAAACACGTACTCTTCACAAGCCAGACTTAGAGAACCAATTATCAAACATGTCACAATACTCAGCTATTAAGTCTTATTGGATGCTTCAGGCCTGTATCCTGTCTGGCTTTATTCTGGTTAAGGATTTTCTTTTAATTTCTTTTATTTTTTAATGTTTTTAAACTGCAAAGCATTTGTCTTTCTTTACACAAATGTCAAGGCTTAAAGAGAAGAAAGGGAAAAGTGATGAGCTGCTGCATACCTACTCCTGTTTGACCTTTAAAGGATTATTTTCATAAAAACCTCCACACATTATCCTCGGCGACAGGCTGTGTGTTTCATGAAAAATAAGGTGGATTATATTGACTCTCTATGAGTCATAGCCCTTTGTTCTGCTACATCTGTTTAATGTTGATGCTCTTATAAGACAAACTGATCAGGTCTTAAATCTTGAAAATCCGATGACTGGCCTGTCTTGTTACAAATTATACAAAAACAGTGATAAAGAAAATAAAGTTTTCCATATTATAAGCACAAAATTATATTTTTTAAACTTACCTCACTTGTTTTATATTTCTATGCAAATATGCTGTTTTTTAAAGGATGCATGATAGTATCAACATGCTATCAGTATCGGCTTATATTAGCTTTAATAAAAAATATCCCACATCACTCAACAACTCAAATCACTGATATATAAGGCAGCGTGTTTGTGAGAAACAGATAAGAATTACGCCAGCAGGTTACATGCACCAAGCTGATGCATGAGTCTGTTGCAGAAGAGATGCTGAAGTGAAAATGTTGGTGGCTTCGATGTTTTTTAGAGTTTCAGAAACAAATACCAGGACCTCTATTTGCACAGACTGCACAGGACAGGAGGGACAAAACAGGGAGAAAAACTATCCGCATTAGTTATCAGGCAGCTGAGTTTTAAAAGATCAGCATAACGGATAGTTAACTTACAATTTTTATTTTCAGTAGCTCTACAGATTTTTTTTTTTTTTTTTGCCCATACTATACAGTCTGTAACGCGTTCCTTAATTTTGCTATACTGTTTTGTATGGTTTCATACAGGGACGGATTTAGGAAATTTGGGGCCCTAGGCAAAGACAGGCAGGGGCCCTCTGAATTGATAAGACAACACATAAAACAGACCCATTACACAGATACAGAAATTCTAATAGAATAGACATAAATTATTTGTTCTACATTTTGTCCCTCTTTTCTTGTCCCTTTTCTTGTTGCTTTCCTCTCTATGTTTTGTACTCAGCTGACTTTTCATGCTGTCTCAAAAGGAAAGAAAGATTTTTTTCCAAGCACTGAGCTCACTTAGCTGATTGTTCCATCTTGAGTTTCCAAAAGTAAATAACCTAGTCCTTCTTTTCACAGTAGACAAGCCATGATCTGCTTATGTGTTCTCCATTTTTCATTTGTATGAAATAATAGCTGCATGAATCATGACAGCAGACAAGATAGAGGAGAGCAAGAGGCGGGGTTACTAATCTACTTGCTCTAGAGAGTAGAATTCGGAGCTTTTATATGCTGTCACCAAAGTCTCCAGTAGCAGAAAAAAGTAAACTAAATGTGGCGCTAGTTTTTTAAAAATAAATGTGCTAGACGGGTCTGAAAAGTCACTAAATATAGTGACAAAAGTGCTAAATTGGCAACACTGTGCTTCGCACCATTTGTTTTCAAATGGATGCTACTGTCTGTTTGGACCTTTCTGAACATGTGCAAATGGACTGATTCAATGTGGGGGACACAGAGGGGGGGTGCTGAGACACACTTAATATTACAAGCATTCTGATGGCCTTTTAACGACAGGATTTTTATAAACATAATTAATGTGCACTGCCAAAGTATTGCCTAATGGTAAATCCCCCCGTTCACATAATGAACACCTGAATTACTCCATTAAGGAACAAAATATTTTTAATTTCTTCTGTTCGAACACTGAATTTCTGCCAATTGAGCATATTGTGACAAAGTTAGCATCCTATGTTTATGCATGGTGACTGTAGCTCCAAATATGTGGCCGTGAGGCAAGAACAAAATGTTTTATCTTATATATATATATACACATACATGCATATATATCATATACTCAGCAGTGGGCTGCCATTGTGCAGCGCCCGGGGAGCAGTGAGGGGTTAAGGGTCTTGCTCAGGGACCCCGTGTGTGGGGATCGAACCAGGTACTTGAACCCTTCCAAGAGCACAAGCGCACTGTTCTAATCACTGGGCCAACACTCCACTCAACATATTTCCCTCCATATTGTGATCATCACTTTGGTTTTATCTCCTTATTTTCCAGTTTTAAACAGTGTTAACTGTTCATTAGGGGGCTATCAGGCTGCAATGCCTAAGTACAGTCACTCATCTTTTCCCTCAACTATAGAACTAAGTTGGTTTGAATCATTTATAAATTAAACCTTTTTGTTTAATGTCTAGTTTCAAACATTTTACTGCTATGTCCTTTTTATAAACAAAATAATATCAAAAGCAGAATACAGGAGAGATGCTGGAAATGAAGTATTATCTGTTATAAGCATCACAGAGAATACCTAATTGAGATCACATTTGTAGAAAAACAAACACATTATGATTCACATGGTTTTTCATGCCAAAGGTAATGGAGCACAGACCATAGACAGAAAAGGCAGGAGTTTACAGGATGCTTGCACTGTCTCTGTTCCAACTGGACCTGTATTATGGTTAAACAATCATACCCAGTAAATCATATGATTGATATTGTAGGATACATAATAATATTTAAAATATATTCATATTAACACCAGATCTCATTTAGTACTCAACTTAAAAAAAAATCTCTAAATAATAATAATGCATATGTCATGCTAAAAGAATAGAAATTGGAATAAAACAGGAAATATACATTTTTTAAGTTTTTAATAATCAGAACAATATAGTAAGTGAAGACTAGATGTTCCGTCTTTGAAAAATAGATTGAATAAATAACCATTCTTTAAAAATATGTTTGGATATAACTATTGATTTAAGTAAACATTATTACTTTGTTTAAATATTAAATTAAATAAATCTGAATTTTCCAAGGGTGTGAGAAAATGTTTTATCTAGGGACGGCATTTTTTAACAAAGGTTAAATTTAATACGTAAGAATGATTGAAATCACTATATTCCTTGCAGAGTCCAAATGGTACAACCAACAAAAACATATAAAGGATTATTCTTGTTTGAATTATATATTGACTGTATTTTAGAAGTCAAATCAGTTACCTAGAGCTGGTCTAAATCTGACCAGCCTAAATCTAAAGTAGCTGAAAAAAAATTTACTTCCTGCCTAATGTCCAGTGGAACTACCCGCTTCACAAACTGATAAAAATGGACTTCCTCCACTCCGGCTTCTTTCCTGTGGCTCATGTAGAAAAAACTACGGAAAGTGGACACAAAGTTTTACTACCAAATGCTAAAATTAACTTAACAATTTAAAAAAAGTTTAATAGTAACACACTTTTTTTTTATTTGAACTTGAAATCTTCTCTCAAACATGGGTAGCTTCAAGGCTATAACATGCATTGCACATAAAATCTAACCTTCAGTGTAACCCATAGATGAATTTGGTTAAAGGGCTCAGTTTATTTATGTGATAACTGTATAAAGCCACAGAGTCGGGTATTTTTGCAGTTCATAACTATATGTGCAGGCAGAGCACATCGACAGGAGTGGTAGAATAACAGAGTGGAAAATTGCTCTGTTTGATGAGTGTACTCCCCCCCCTGCCTTTGATGTTTCGACCAGCCAAGGCTGCACTAATGTAAAGGAAATCCTGGGCATCTCAGAGGCATTTCCTCTCTGCTGCTCTCACAGAACGAAGACACTGGAGTTTAAACACTCAAGGGCAGATGTTTTACATCCAGTCTTATCCTTGATTTCTCTTTTTTTTTCTTCCAATGAGCAATAAAAACACTTATAGCTACATGAGTACACATTGAAAAGTGCAGCAGTTTATGTAAAGACAAACACAAAGCGGCAGAGTGTTTAAAAGAGGAAGAAAATATGTTATTTTTTTCTAACAAATTTTAATAAATACAAATCTGAAAAGTGTCTTATCTATGTTTCAACTTCCACCAGTTTAAACATTTCTGGAACTACCCGGGTGTAGCAGAGACAGATATTAGTTTAGGTTATAATCTAAGCGTGATGCTAATGCTATGATGCTTCACAGTACAGGCGGTGTGCTCAAGTTAAAATATAAAACAGATTTTTTGTTTTTAATGAGTATCAAAGGCTATGTTCACACTGCAGCCTAAAGTGACCCAAATCTGATTTTTTCCC
Organism: Cyprinodon tularosa; assembly: GCF_016077235.1. Classification (NCBI taxonomy): domain Eukaryota; kingdom Metazoa; phylum Chordata; class Actinopteri; order Cyprinodontiformes; family Cyprinodontidae; genus Cyprinodon; species Cyprinodon tularosa. The sequence goes on along the minus strand of NW_024039285.1, from coordinate 793,963 downwards.
CCCCCTATTTGACCTGTATCTGATCTTTTCATGGCAGTCTGAACAACACAGATCTGATCTTTTCAAATGCGACCCAGGTCACTTGGATATGTGGACCTTAATCGGATACCTGTGATATTTTTAAATGCAACTTGCGTTGAAACAGCCAAGTTGCAATCATCTGACCTGTACGCCATTAATACTCCACAAAGGTCACTATTCTGCATCTTGCAATGCAGAATCAGGGAGAAAAACAACAATGGTGAATGATAGTGTCTTTCTTTTTGACATTCTCGAAAAGAATGTTTTGTTAATGCGCTGGCTCCGGTTGGAAAACAAAGATCACTAGATGCGGTCCAGCACTACCATCCATGTTTACTTTAGTAGAAACGGTACACTTGCTACTTTAGCTTCCTCCACTGCGCATGCAGGACACTTAAACATACAAGTGGCATATATTTGGAAATGTGAACGCAAAGCAATCGGAATTAAAGAAAAAAAAAATCGCAAATGAGCATAAAGGCCTGCAGTGTGAACATAACCGAAGTTACAGGATACTCGGTGGTGTTCTAACACAATCTTTCTCAAAGTCTCAAAAGATCCAGATCTTGATCAAACAACAAGTCAATTAAAATATACCCACTGGTGAATTTTTTTTTATAAAAACTACTAAATCAGACATAAAAATACTGAAAAGCATAGTATTAGAATTTGGTTGTTTGTGTATTAGATAAAACCGATTCCCAACAATCTAAGTGTGATTGAAGTGTTTCCATATCTTAACATCCTGAGGGAGTTGACAGATGTCATGTTTTGTCAGTCTGTCTTTGTTCGGGTACCAGCTAAACCGAAGATATACGAGAGAGAGAGACGACTGCAGCACAGCAGAAAATAATCTGTACGTAGGAACCAGATACAAAGAAATTAGTGCATATAGGAGGAAAGCAGCTTTTTGTTCTGTATAACAGGAACTGCAAGGAGAACATGTTCTGATCCGGATAATCAACCAGAGCATGTCATCACAGAAAGGAAGCAAGCTGATATGGGCCTGTTGTTTTTCTCCGATAGTTCTTTGGAGATGAATGTTAAAGTTAATCGTGTTAAAGTGTGAGTATTGTAGGAGCATTCCTGTTTGATAAAGCCGACTTAACACTGTGTTAGAGCAGAGAAAGCCTAGATGGAACTAAATAACCATTGCTCTAAACATGATTGTTGGGCCAGGAGGAATACAATCATAAAACTGTTTTGGATCCTGCCATCCTGAAAGCGTGACTTTTGAGTCACAAGAGTTTTTCTTTTTTTTTTCTTCTCTTTTTTCAAAGAAAGGTTATATAGTTATACTTTCTGTATCTGTTCTTGGTGACATTCCAATAAATGTAGAGGCAACAACAATGCCAATTCTAAGTCAGTTGCAGTACACCCATTTAACATGAGGGGGGCACCAAACAGAGGGTTTGCAGGATTGCAACAAATGTAAAAGACAGTTGCCAGGGATTTTTAGATAGCACTATAAGACATCTATGGATATGGCTAATTAGAAAAAAAATTTTGATTTGTCCTTTAAGAGCTTTACTAAGGAGGACATGATCCCATTAAGGTTGGGCAAATTACTACTGATCTCTTGAAATTCTAAATATCCTGAAACTAGGTACTCAAGATTAAAGAATGTTTTATGTCTAATGTCTTAACCCTTCACTGCTCTGGATGCTGCAAGCTGTTTACTGCTCAAAAGAGTGGATTAAATGCAGAAGACATATTATGACTAATAGAGGTGATTGGAGTTTGGAGTTGGAGTGTCAATATACCCTCTCTGAGTATCTGGAAGTCTAACTTTGATTATTCAATGTTACAAAGCTGCGCTCAGATAATGGGTCAGTTTTTCATCTATAAAGGTTTATCAGCTCTATTATTAAGTACTCGAGGTGTTTGTACAATGCATACTGTTTTCCTAAGCATGAAAAGATAAAGTTTTGACCTCTGAACCTAACATTTGAGAATCCCACATCCTTTAACATCACACCCAAACGTCGACATCTGTGATTGTAGCATGGGAAACTATGAAAAAGTTCTGAATACTTCTGCAAAGAGCAGTGTATGTGTCTTCATATTCCTGCTTTTGTGTTTCAATCCAACCACATGCACAGACATGAAAATCTTAAGTCCATCCAACCAGAATGCTGGTGACAGATTAGTCTCTGCTCGTAGACGGAACGTCACAGCGCCTTTCTTCCAACAATAACCGACACACGCTGAGTTATGTCGGTGAAACCAGAGAAGTTATTATGATCATTCTAGCAGGTTTGGAAAAAACAATAACTCCGGCTGCCCCTGGTAGATGCAATAACAACTAAAGTATTCAACAAAACACTGAGAACGTTCAGCTAATGCAGGAGAAAAGCAGTCTACAATGGTTATGACTCTAACACATTATCTTAAAGTAAGCATGTTGTCCAAACTTCTAGCATTTGTAAGCATTTGAAGTTATTAACATTCCAACTCCTGCCTTATGCACACAGCTCTTCTGTCTAACTGGGGAAACTGGGGGAGGGGATGACTGGGGGAGGGGATGACTGGGGGACAACGGCGGGACGGGGGGAGACAGGGGTACGGGGGTGTATCCCAGAGGTCGGACAAATTCTGAGTGGGACAAGCCTGACCCCATTCCCGTCTTTGTCCAGATGACAGGGCAGATTCCTGAACTCTCAAACGGCTTCATTATTGCGTCTGAGTGGGACACGACTAAATCAGTCATAAATCCAGGAGGAAAACTGTCCCTGTGAGTCAGACCAGTCAGCGCATGTCTCCTTTTCACTGTGAATATTGATTTCCAATTATGTGATTCAAAACAGCAGTCGGCCTGCATATTGTGCCAGTCCCAAAAAGGATTCCAGTCGGTGCTAGTGGGTTGTTCCTAAACCCCTACTGTTCTCTGCAGCCACAAAAATGTTGTTGTGTTCTTTTAGGTCCTAATCGTTTGTCATTTAAGACAGATATTAGGCTTTCATAATGAAATGGGAATAGTACTGAGCGTGCCGAGGCAGAGACGGATAAACACATATAAATCATTCAGAAGCAGAAGGAGAAGACTTACCGGACAGTGAGGATGAGGTTTCTTCTTCACTATCAGTGTCAATTAAAAACAAAGTCGGCTGATCTTCAAAAACCTTCAATTAAATAACAGCAAACAGATAACACAAAAATCAAACATACTTTCGAGGACGAATGCATATCATTTCTTAAGTGCTTTGCAATGTTCCTTACTTTACTCATTTTGTCACCTTACAACCTCATCAACCTTTAGTGCATTTGAATCCATCCTCTTTCACACTTACGGTACTATATATTAAATGTCTTAAGACGACACCTTGACAGATAAGAGACTCTCACTATGCTGCTAAGATTTCTGGCCTTTATGGAAGAGCAGTAGGGAATTCATGATCTCATCAAACCCAAATTAAACATATTGGCTAACATTGCACATAGCCCTTAACCCAACATTTCAATAGTGAGGCAAAGTCATAGCAGTATCATGATCTGGAGATAATAGAAGATGGTACTTTTTTAATTCTAAAGAGCGAGGGCTAATCTATAGTTAGGTCAACAGGTTAAACATAAATATTCCAGGATTTGCCAAAAGGCTGGCTTTGATCAGCTATCCCCCGGGATGTAAATAGCCACAGATGGGTAAAGGCCAATTTATGCTTCTGTCGCACATGCTCTGCAACTGTCAAATCTGTCTCTGTGTGTGACTACGCCCCCCACACAGAGGTTCTGCAATCGTTGTTGCGTACCTCAAAAAAAATCCTGACTATGTGTCGGACGGTCAAAAACCCGCGCAGACCTCAAGCGGAAGTGTGCAGAACAAAAGCAGCTGTGATTGGTCCTTGGTATGCTTTTCTGGCTGTCTGTGTGGCCATGCTTCTCGATTCGGTCCCAGGCGCGCCATTTTTAAAAACTGAGGAACAACTACAGTGGACAACTACGACACAAGGTTAATCTGTCTTTTTGCTCCATTAAGAGAACCTGGTCCTCTTCAATGTCTAGCAACGCTAGATCCATATCCGTGACCGTGATATCTTCCAGGCCCACCATTGCTGTTTTGGAATATAAACACTCCCGCTGGCGCCGCCAAAGTTCTCGTGACCATCCGCCGAAGTTCTCACGAGTTCTCGAATAGGCTGCGCCTTGCGCTTTGGAGGGAAACTGCTGTGCCTCCCTAGAAATTCCAGACCGACGGTGCAGAAAAACATTTGATGTGTGCGGTTGCAGAAATATAACCAGCCCTTAAGATGGATGGAGGTAAATATAGAGCTAATCATTGAAGGAATCTGTTTAAGACAATAACCCAAAACATTTAGCTAATGGTACAATGGAAAGGAATAGATCACGGCATGTTCATTTGTAAGATTGGCCTAGTCAAAGTCCACAGAAGCCAACAGGGAATTATTGGTATGATGGAAAATTGATATATATTGATATTTTCAAAAAATATGACTGGGTTTGAGCAATTGTTAAAGGGAAAAATAAATACCTTCCCTAAATCTCCTAAGCTGATAAACATGGCGGTTATATTTGACTGCATATGCATGTTGCCCTTATTAGTTTTTATTTCTAATTAATTAAAACTATAAATGATCTACCTCAAAAAATACTTTGAGGTTTAATTGTTGTAAAGACTAAAAGCTCTAAGGATGAAAAGCAACGCATGCTTACATGATTTGAAACAAAAACAAAATTATCTTATTCTACTTATAGGTTTAAGAAATTCTGTATAAATACTCACATTGTCCACCAGTGCATTCCTGTCTACATTAAGCTCCTTGGTGTCACCTGTGCCAGATGAAAAAAAAAATTAAATATAAGGTGTGACATCAAACATCTCCCTTTCCTTTAAAACCCAAAACCAGTGGTGAGGAAATGACAAGATCTATCTTGACTCCTCAATCCACAAATCCAAAAGCAACAAATGAGATGTTTTGTTCGTCCGACGCAGCTGGGCCTGAGAAAGAACACACACTCCCTGCTGAGAAGTTGTTATTTCAAGAGACTTAATGGAAGGCTGCAGAAGTCGGGACAGAGTTAAGGTCAATACTGAAGTATACTTCCTGCCTGCCTTCATGAGTCGATACCACCATCTGCCATCTCTATGGAAACCAGAAAGAGGAGGGGGGCCCAAGTTAAAGGGAGAGATCCAGAACGTGCTTTTTAAACGGGTATAAAAAGAAAATCGGATCAAAATCTTTCACTGCGTGCGTTTTCATACCAGCCTGGGCATGTCAAACAGACGGCGGGTGGAAAATAAAAGAAACAATCGACTCATTTTCTTTCTACTCGCGAAGGACGTGCAAATAAACGTGCAGAGGACTACTCCTTTTAAGGAGTTTGATAAGTGTTTTTTCTAGGCTCTTTGGATTTGTAAGTGATGGATGTCAGACGATCCCAGTGTTTGCAAAATTGAATCTGCGGTTGTTCATTTCCTGCATGTTCACAGTGAAGACTGTGTGCTCACAAACCGACGCAGAGGCTTCACATTTGAGCCGTCTGTGCACACACAGGACAGGGCTACGCGATATAAGCTCTGAAGCTATATCCTAAAATCCTTTGATTATCAGGTTTGACAACTCAAATACTCATTTAGTCAGATTGACGGGTAACATTCTGCACCGTTTCCTCGGGTTTTGCAGTTTTATCAGAGGACACCAAATGTACACAAACAGAGATTCTCAAAACACAGCAGAGTGACGCTGATAAACCAATTTAAAAATGAATGAACGTCAATATGAGCCTGTGTTTAGAGTCGCTCTGTTCCAGACGCAAATTATATTCTGGTGGGTGGAGGTCAACCATCTCCTTCATACTTGGAGCATGGGTAAACAGACACTTCAGTGCAACGAATAAGAAGTGTTTTCTCATAGGGTGTAGGTTAGGACTCTCACAATGTTGAAACGCTGGTAATCCTATGTCAAATGGTTTGAATGAAGTCCTTTATTCAATTAATGTGATGGCTTCATTTCTGCTGAAAACAAACTAAAGCTAACAAAAATACTATTATTTATTCTCCTGTGCTTTAAATATGAAATAGAAGGGGAAAAAAACACTTACTTCGTTTAATTAGATGAGCTACATTTCTACGACGCTTGTGTTCCCCGGCAGCATCTCTCAGGATGTTGATCTTGAACAGAGACATATATCGTTATAAGGTATAAAACAAGCTTTTTATGTGTTTCATTTGCAAACTACATTCCTCTTTCCTTTGACTACTACCATGCTTGTAAGAGAATAGCCATTAAAATTGAGATCCTATGATTTTGTAAGTCCCCCACAGCCTCATGGCACCACTATCATGCTTTTAGGTAGTGAGGATTTGTCCTATGTGGTGTGAGGGGTTAGTGATTCACCGCACAAAGCATTTTAAGCATTAAAAGTGGCTTTTGGGTTTTATCTGACTTGAGGACCTTCTTCCAAAAACTTGTGGTTTTCTTTCAGCAGTGCTTTTTTCTTGCAAGTGTTTCATAAAGGTCCTTACTAAAGGGCTGACCTGTTGACAGGTCTTCACATCTGAGTAGCAGATCTCTGCTGTTCTTCAGGAGTTTCTCTTATCATTGCTCTCCTTTCTTTGTCTTTATGCTTAGGAGGAAAGCTTTGTGTTGTTGGATTATCAAAAGTTGACTTCTAAAGCCTCTTTCCCACTGTAATTAGCAGGTTAACACTGTTTCTCAAACACAGCAATCGGCTTTTTACTCCCTTGCCATTTTCAAAAAAAATTGGTCTGACCCCCACTGGCAGGCCATTTTTTGGCCAGTGGGAAAGGGGTGTTAACGTGACACATTGCATTAGATTTTATTTAGGCGTATCAAGGTAAAATGAAACTTAAAAAAAGAATTAATTAATTAAAAAGGTTCATTTTACTTTATTTCATCAAAATGTCATCCCTTTTTTCACTTAACGACTATGAACTAATTTGTGTTGCTATATTACATACATATAAAAAACAAGGAAATAGTTTTAAAGCTATGGTCAGAATGAAACAAAAAGTTCAAAGAATCAAAATACTTAAAGCTACAGTGTGTAATTTTCAGCGACATCTAACGTCCAGACTGCGGACCGCAGCAACATGAACATCTCCCCCCCACCGCTTCTCCCCCCCCAACAGTACGGCGAGCGTTACGGGACAAAATATCTTCCACAACGTCCGCATCACCTACCTTCTCAAGTGATGAGGTTTGTTTACATAGATAATTTTACAGATAGTATTTCATTAGTCTGTGTAGGGTATAGATTTCAGTACCGTCTCAGTTCATCTCTTTCAACTTGCCGTAGTTACTTTCGAGCGTAATGGGAGATCTCGCAATCGCTAGTTTGTTGGCTCTGCGCTGCCGTAGCGCAAAGATGTCTGCCTCCATGGCTGCGAGACCCGCTCCTATGTAATTATAAATAACGAATTCTAAGGCAACGCAAATATTAAGGTTAAGAGGCTGAGCTCGTAGATGATGATAAATAACATAGTTATGTATAATATATTACATTTCTGACTGTATATCCCTGTAATTATTACACACTGTAGCTTTAAGAAATAAACTGTTATATCTCTATGGTAGCAATACAATGCAACATCCAGGGAGATGTGCATATGTATCAGACATGTCCGCTCAATATTTGGGAAAAACTTCTGCCTAAAAAGTAAATCAAACTTAAGATTCACCTCTCTGCAAACTCTGGGGTCGTCCAGTCTTTCTCTTAGAACCATGATGGAGTCCTGGTGGCGCCTATCAGGAGACTGTCGCTGAGTGAGGAAAACAGACTCGGTTCTTGGACAAACTCTCAACATGCAGGAGCTGTCAGCCCACAGACAGAAAACACCTGGAAGGGGGTCGATGGCTACTCCTGAAGGCCTGATAAGGGAAAAGGAAGAAAGCAGACAAAACATATTTAGAAAAAACAGTTGATGGGATGTTAACATAAAGTACAAGTTTCATTCTTCTTCAGTGAGATTGTGCTGAATACTTATAAACAACCTATATCTAACATGTTTAAGACACCTGCTTCTGATATGGAGGAACTTGCCAAATTTCTACTTTTTATAATTATTATTCTTTGTTTAATTAATTTTGCAAAATAAATACATTTTACAGAATTAATTTAACCTGCCCTGAACCTCCAAACCTCTGTAGGGATGTATGGACTAAATGGAAAATTTCTTTGTCATTCTTCTGCATTCATTGATTTCAGAGGTTAGTGTTCCAGCTTAGACCTTCTATAGGTTGGTTTTAAGAAATATTGTCTCTGTGCTCTTTTATGAAGTTGAGCTAAATTTTCTATTTACACTTTGCCTACCGCAGAAGCCCCTGCTGAGGACCCTACAGCCTTGGGAAGAAATGTAGACTCATTACACATCAGGTTTCTACTGCAATCTGTATAAATCTGTACCTGTGTAGTAGCTTGAAAAGCCTTCAGTTGTTGTTTTAATGTCTAATCATAAAAGAAATCACTGAGAAAGTGAAAGTTATTGCATTTGCAATATAACTGCAATTTAAAAAGACACAATTTTCAAATCTTGGAGCAACTAAATTTTGGTCACATTGCAATTAACAATAATAAATAAATTAATTTCATAAGTAAGACGCTGACTTTCTCCCTCCTTCCCTTTACACACACAAACACAAAAAAAAAAACATAATAGAGATGCTTTCCAAAATTCTAAAACCCTTAAAGCAACACTGGGCAACTTTTAGCCTCTTGGAGCTCTAGACAGATAAAATTTTCAGGTTTAATGCCTCTGAATGCAACTGGCAACCAAGGTTAATATTGTGAACTAAAACTAACAAATCAATGAAAATTCTCTCAGAGCACCTACCTTAGTACAAAACCAGTGCAGCCAGTCAAAATAATAATAACAAAATAGTAATCTGCAGTTTAAGGCTTTTGGCTGATGCAAAATCTTGCAGACAAAGAGAGCCCATATTTTTTCTAATGTTAGGTTTCCTTCTTTGGCTTCCTTTTAAAGCCAGAGCAGAATTTAAAATTCTTCTCACATATAAAGCTACTTTTAAGGCTTGGTTTAAAACTTTCCTTTTTGGCTAAGCTTATAGTTAGAGTGTCTAAGCTATCTCTGTAGTTTTGCTGCTATAGGCTTAGACTGCTGGAGGACATAGGGACCACTTTTTATCATTCTGCTTCATTATATGTGTATGTTGACGTTCTGCAGTATTTTAGTTCAACCCCAAACCTTTTCTTCCAGGGCTTTTTCTGGTCATAGTAGCTCCATATTGTCTGTTCCTGCTTGGCTGTGACACCATCCTAGATAGAAATATCAGCTGGACTGCTGCCATCAACACCTTTGTTTACAGATTTTGGAAATAGGCCTGTTTTATCAGGATGGTCCTGTTTCTTTCACTCTTACTAACTGTATGAGATCTCTTTAATCTTCTGACATGGGAGCTGGGTCAGAGCTTGTCTGCTTGACTGTTTCTTTCCTTGAAAGGGCCACCTGTGGAGCAAATGCTGCAAAAAGTTACCTTTGTAGATTTGCTTCTTTTTGTATGTCTGTTTCTATGTCCTTAAAACCGTTGTCAGCTTTGGCAGATGGTCGCTCACACCTTTTTAAAGTAATCATGAGTTTCGCCATGTTTAATCATGTTTGATGTACCCCATGCTTTCCAATTTCATTGATATTAAGCCATATTTTGAAATGCCAAGGTCATTGGCTTATTCTTCTGGTTGGCAGACATGGCCAAAATTAGGAATCAGAAATTAAAAAATTTAAAGATTCCAGAATATATATATATATATTTTTTTTAAAGAAGTTGTTTTAATCCATTTCGATGTCAAACCCTACTCTCAAGTTGCACATTTCTAAGTTGGGAGCCTGCACAGAACCTTGATACAAACCAAATGTAATACAGTGAGCTTAAAATAATTTAATATATTTCAAAATAAGCTAATACATTGGTTAAAACTGTTGCTTTGTACTTTTGGATATATTCAATCCACCCATACTCTTCTACTAATTTCTTATCTTTGCAGGGATCTGTTGTCTTTTTCGTTTTTAGCTTTTCCTAAAAAAAAATTGTTTTTTCAGCACTGTTGTTATCAATTCATTATTTCTTTTGTTGATCTGCAGAAAGTTTGTTGGAAAAAAAAATGTTAAAATTTTTGTGGTGGAAAAATTTGTTGTTATATATGTCTTTTTATTTCCATATAAACAAGTTACTTTTAAGACAAAGTTTGATTCTTACCACTGTTTTTGTTACAAAGGAGGTTCTAACTGGCTTCATCAATAAAATAAAAAGGCTCCATTAAATAAAAAAAGGAAAACCATGTCTTGTGTGAATGCAACTGGTAAAAGAAGTGGTTGCAATTCAAGAGTAGGATCCAAAAACTAGACCACATCATGCAGTATTTACTTTAACAATGTCTATTTCTCCAACGAGGAACTCAAACTGAAGTAATAGTCTCACAAATTAGGACATTTCAACAAGCTAATCATGTTCTTACACTGCCAGGTCCCTCAAGGTGGAATGAAGCGCGTTGCGGTGAGCCAGCTGGATTGGAGCTTCTCCTCCCTCATCGGGTAAGCTCAACAATCTTTGACCTCTGGTTTGGTGAATTAGAAAACGAGCGAGGTGAACCAAATGCAAGCGGACAGCGAGGTGAAGGAGGGTTTCTTTGAGGTGATCTTCAGCACCTACAGAGACCAAACACCAAAGGAATGTAAATCAATCAGAAAAATTATGAAAAACTGAAAGAAAGAGAGAGCAATTCCAGCAAACAATTTCATACAGAAACAATGACTTGATGAAAGGAAGCCTTCCCAAATATTCTTGCTTCTTAAACTTTTTTGTTTAACATTTTCTGCTTAACCTTGGCTTAACTTTTTCCTTTCACTTCACAATTTTGCACTAATTCATATACATCAATTATATTAAACTTTGGAAAATACATTTAAGCGTGTAGTTTTAAAGAAAACAAATGAAGAACTTTTGCAAGTTATTACCAAATCAACACTTAATTTGCTGTGTGTGTGAAAAGTGTAGTAGTGTACCAAAAGTCTAGTAGTATCATGTGCAAAAACAAGAAATGAAAGACTGTTTGCTATAGCAGGTTCAAATAATAAATCGGCAACACTACTACCCGAAAAAACTGGATGTTTCAGTAGACACACACCTGCTGTGTGAGGCCTGAGCTGCTGCTCACTGGAGTATAAGGGACTGTAAATAGTGGGCATACTGGCCCCTCATCCCTGCAGAGATGCATTAACATGCTCTCAATGGCAAAGAGCAACAGCAACTTCGAACATTTTATGCCCATCAGAGCTCCAAATCCAGTCTCACAAATATTTACATTTGTATTTGCAATTTCAAAAAGAAAAGTCTATTTTTGAGGCCTGAACAGCATTTGGAAATTTCACTGAGATGCAGAAATGTGCAAAAAAGTATATTAACTACAGTTGAAATATATAGGTGCTAAACAAATTTTCTGCATCAGAGCTGCAGTACTGTTGTTAATTTGGTTCTATTTTTGTCCAAACTGGGGAAAATATGCTGCACATGGATTTCATTCAAAGGTCAATCAACAACAAAGTCATTGTCAAACTGTTGTTTCTGCAAACAGCACACACATGGGAGGGGCAGAGACATCTACTTTGCATCTGCAGCTTGCAAGGGTTTTGCATGGACATTAGCTTTTCTCTAAACACGTTATTACTATATTTACACTCTGCAACACAAGGGCTCTTTGTGTCCTACTTTTCAGTCTGTCGGACTGTAGTCTGTCTGTAAGAGTTTTTCCTTCTTCCAACCTCTAAATTCTGACATATCGACAATAGTTTGGGACATAGAATGTGATATACAGTGCATATATCCACTTTTCTGTAAATAGATCACTCTCGAGATGCACTGAGAATGTATCAGTTTTAACCTTAAAGACCCCGGCTGGGCAAGTAATCATTGTTTTATGCAGCATATCTTAGGAAGCTTATACTAGCAGATGAATACACAGAAAAAGCAATTTTTCAAAGAATCTATAAGAAGCTTTTTTGAAATCAAACTGTTTTCTATGAAAGGGTGTGTGCTTTTTCTTTCTCAAAATTAGCCAAAAATCTCCACTCCTTAAAACATATATGTCTGGATGAATACCCTCATCGCCATAAAGCATTTATTAGTATTTAAAAAAAGGATTTTATGTCTTTCCTAAATCTTATTTTTTTTTAAAACAACATAGGCGTACCGGTTATTATGTATTGCTTAATGTTAGTAAACTACTGGTCGAAATACGTCTTTTAGAGCCTGGTTATCCTTCTCTATGACTGTAATTAAAAAAATAAAGAACTTATTTGACATAACTCAGAATTTTGAAATTTCAACTGCTGAGGAATTTAAACAAAGATCTTTGTCAAACCTCCGTTAAAACCAAAGAATTTTCCTATGAACAAAAGATTTTTGAATGGAAAAGGACATTAGCTACGTGAGGCTATTTATGACTGATAGCTGACAAATATTAAAACCAGACACACAAAGAAATGAGCGGGGTTGTACTTAGAGAAGTCAAAGTGATCTTCACCAAACAAGACTGTAAATCTATCTGAGCTTCAAAGAAATAAAACATTAACAGTCTATATGTTTCTGCTGAGATGTCTATGGACACATATGACCTCAGTTCATGATATTCACCCCCGCCACCCTGTTAAATTACCTTCTCCTGGCTCCGTGTCAGTGTTTTTCCACTGCTGAGAGTAATCCATGTTAGCCAGGGCCAGAGTGATGTTCTCATCTAAATGCCTCAGGTCAGTGTAATCAGCTGAACTTCCTCCGAGAAGCGTCTCTCCTTCCCTGCACTGTAACAGTCTTCCACAGTCCTCTTCATCAGCTGTCTGCGCCAACACAGGAAACCTCCTCAGGACCTCCTGATACCTGTGAGGACCAAACCGGTCCCATTTTCCACTAAGGTACTCTGCTGCATCCTGAGCAACATCCTTAGAGTACTCCAGAAATGATTTACAAGCATAAGGATAAAAGCCATCATTGGTGGAGATGTAGGCTGTTACAGAGACAACTTCCACAAGGTCATGACCTGTAGAAGAAAAACCAATATCCAATATCAGTTCACTAAGATGGGAAGCAAAGAAACAATGGATGTCATCCAAATACCTTTCAGGAATTACCTGGAACGGTGAAATTAAGAGTGTGCTCATCACAGCCTCGTTTAGCTGTGGTCACGTGGGTAAGTCTGGAGCCTTGAGCAACAACATAAAACTCGCCATCTTCTGGGGCTGATTCTTGGAGCAATATTGAACCATCAACCTGCCCCTAAGAAAAAGAGAAATAGCATCCAGCTGTATGAATACACTTAGAAGTATGTGGAATACGTGCGTAAAATGGCAAGCCAAGGGTGTGTTTCTTACATCAATGTGAACCAACCAGGTTTTAAACTCATTTTATAATGAGATGCTATAGAATGAATCATCCTTAAGTCTTATTGTACAGTTGTCTATAATTATCAGAGCCCTTGTGTTGTGCGAAGAAGCCTGGTAGCAGAGGTCAGACATTTTTTTGATCAGGGTGGCTATATGCCAAGGCCAGAACTTCATTAAAGTTGTAGGGAAGCGGCTGTTCGGACCTTTGCAGTTCCGACTTCTCCAGAGTTGTGCACGACTTTACATGAGTGAATAAAGTGAATGTGATCGGTCATTTATAAAGAGGGCATGATTGCTGTGGCAGAAGGTTCACAAGCAAGTTTGGTTGTGGACGGTTTCTCGGAAGCATCTTGCTAACCAGGTAGCAACTTAGTGCTAGTAGGTTCCCAATGGGAAAGTACATTGGAACCAAGTAGCACTAGATTGGTTACTTAGAGACGACACTGTCAAGGAATGCTATGGACAGCGGAAACATGCAAGAGGAGGAGAGTTTTGTGTCGGAGGTTGTGGATGAGTACCTCCGTCATACATTGCTTATTTAGAGGAGGAAATTGGGGATGAAGATGTTGTAGAAGAGGACGCCAGGACAGCAGAAGCTCCGTTTGGTGTATAAGGGTTACAGCCGTACATGTTAGAGCCCTTGTCTCGCACACTGGGACAGAACTCAATGGTAAAGTAAATGATTCTTATTTCTTATTTCAAGATGCTATGACTGAAAAAATTTGATTGACAAATGACCCGAAAAAAATTTGATTGACAGATGATCGTTGATATATGATTGGCCGAATTTAGCTGTTCAGGCTGACATATAACTAACTGGCCAACATATGATAACAGAAAAAAAAAAAAAAAACAGATTTCAAGACAGGATTTTTTTTCTAAATAGACATTTTCTAACTTTTGGGACAATATAGTCTGATCAAGAGTACATATGTAAAATATATAGTAGTCATAGTAAATATAACTTCCCTACAACTTTAAAATCAAAACAGCCTGCCTCCACCACATCAGGACTGTTTTATTGTAAACATTGTTATCAAAGCCGCTATACAAAAAGGGTTTGACCACTGCTCTGAATTCATAAAAAAAAAAAATCTTATCAAACAGTCTTTCTTTTTAAACAACAAAAAACCAAAATCCTTTTATACATAGACATCTAAAATCGCTGCATAACTGTAGATAGAGAAGTCAGCTAGGGAGAAACATGCACATCTCTAGGTTGTGCATTCGCTTGCTAGGAGATATAAGTTGTATTTTGATCAGGTTGCATCAATAATGCAAAATGTATCCGGGTCAAATGTGATAAAAGTGCAATAGCACCCTATTAGGAGATACACAAGTAGCAGGCCAAATAAAAAAAAAATACTATAAAGGGATTTATAGTATAATTTGTCAGCAGTTTCAGTAAGACATAAAGAAAAAATAAACCTACAGCTTCAGAGTTATCTGTGAAAAATACAAAAACTTTGCTTTTATCTACATACCTTTTAAACATGTCTCATCTGAACCTAGTTTTTACCCAGAAATTAGTCATCTTTAATTTAGCCCATCTGTTTTTTGTTTTTGTTTTTTAGTTTACATTTTATAGTGGGGCCATAACATCAGACGACAGCAACTCCTCCTACAGCAGCAGGTTTCCCTCTGAGCTTGGAAGAGACTTAAAAGCTGTGATTTTCAAAAAAAGATAAAATATTCACTATGATTCTGTAACTCAATTTTACAACTACGATTGGTTCTCTACATATTCCACAAAAAAGTATAAAGAACCTCACAGGAATTTTGCTGACACAGGCTCTGTTGCTTTAGGTGGGTAAGAGAAGATATATACACTGACATATATACTGCAAAACTGCATTAAAATTCCCTTAGGAATAAGAAAACTGTAACTTTCATGGACATATATAACCAAAGCCTGACGGACATGTCCAATGGGAGCACAACTCTCAACTTATACAAACATACAGCAGCTGTCACAGCAGTGCCTTGTTTCTTAAGAATCAATTCTCAGGGTTAGGTTTTTTGCCTCATTTGTGCCTTGGAAAGTAACATTTTTTATAGCCTAAAATATGCTTTTTGGGAAAGAATAATAATTGTAGAAATTAAGAAAAAATTAAGAAAAACGTGTTCACAAGAGAGGATGCAGCGACACTAATTACACCCTAGTAGACATGCTGGATCCATTGGATTTGTTTTGACTTTGTCACAGGAGAAGACAAAGATCACTGGGAGGGATTGTCAGACACAAACATAGAGCAGGTGTAGAGCCGGATTGTTTGAAAAGAAGAATCTAAGGACACTACAAAAGCCTTAATAAAATCAGAAGACGTGGCTTACAGGGACACATGGAAAAAACAGCGTTTTGATTTACACACTCTTTCCCTTCTCCCAAAAGGCCAAAACCATGAGGACGCACAGCGTAAACGCCAAAATACCTCTGTGGGTACATCCAATCTCGTCTCCATGTAGACAAGGCCTCTCATGGCGTAAGAGGAAACGTGAAATTGTGATAAGATGACCATAAGGGAAAAAACACAAAAAAAAGATCATATTAGCCACAGTTCTGAGGAGCCTGAGCAGTGAGGAGATCCTGGAGTCTCTATTAGGTGCTATTTATACTATATTCTTTCAAATAATAGTTTCAACACAAAGTTGCATTTAAGAGTTTTTACTTGAGTCTAGTCAACAAATATTTTGGGATTTTTTTTCTCTGGCTGTGTAAAGCATATTCTATAGTAGCTTGGTTATTAAACTTTAAGCTATAATTGTTCTTTTATGCCAACATAATGGTTTTATATTCTTTGGTGGTGTGTTTGTATGCCTATCATAAAATAAAATATATATATTTTTGTGCTATAAATCTTATTTCAGCAATAACCATGCAATAAAAGATCAGAAATGAAACATGAGCACTTTTCTAATATCCAGCATCTGGATTGTAACTCCTGTGCCTTGAAGAAGAATAAAGCAGTGTGCCCCAGGAGGTGTTAATAAGACTCCAGACTACTGATGTGATCTATGGAGTTTTCGCCACTCTGTTATCATGACACAACCTGATCCAGGAGCAGTGAATTATTCAACACATTGTGGCTTTAGCCACAGCTCTCCATATGCTCTAGCTTTAAGGTTAGGCATCATTTTATAATGATAAGTATAAGCTCATTATAAAAGCATCAGAGCAAGATACACGACCAAAGCCTCGCTGTAATCGAATAATAATTACATTGTTTTAATCCTAACGCTGCATCCACACATGTTGATGACAAGTTCTTTGAATCTTGATGTGTTGTTGTCCATTCAGGAGAGAAAAAACATCAGATCTGCTGGTCTCCAGGAAACCAGCAGTTATTCAGTAGAGCTCTTTGCTATGATCCCCTGAGTGCAACACGTACGTGACGTCAGGGGAGAGAGATCAGTGGCGGCGCAACAACAAAAACAGCTCAGATAACAAGCAATTTTTCTTAGTAGGAAGCAACCAGACGTCAGTTTTTCTTCGTATAGTATTACACCTCAGAAAAATGACACAAATGTTGTTTTGTCTCATTGAGAAAGGCTGAGTTTCTTACAACTTGCTTATTAAATATCAAGAAGAATGAGGAAACTCTAAATAAAATGATCACACCAAAACAGATAACAATTAAAGAAAAAAACATTCTGTCCCTGCTTTAAGTTTGCTCTGATACACTGTACTACAAGATCACCAACTTAAATTTAGGTGATATTACCCAAGACCTCTTTATTTTTTTGTTTTGTCAAATTAAAGGGCATAAACTTTTTCTCAGTGATAATTCTGAGAATTCATCCTGAACCTTCATCAGTGTGTTTATGTGTGTGAATGTCTCTATGCAGTGTGAAGTGCTTAAAGGTCCTGTGACTTGATAAACTGCTATATAAGTACAGTCTATTTCCCACTTAGTATTTATTTATCCAGAGTGACATTACCAGCTGGTGTCATAAGCAGGATAGCTGTAAACATCATTTGATGACCACCGGCTCCATCTTAGAGGTTGGGTCTGTCTCATTGATCTATGGTCATCAGAGCAAACATTTCCAATCATTCAGAGGTATAATTAGCCTGTTTAAGTGTATTTTCTAGGCCAGAAAAGTCAGAAATGATGGATGTATAGTTAGATGGTTTAAAAGAGCCTTGAGTCCAGGAACAAGTAAGTGTAATCAGCAATTATGAAAGTGTTTCAGAGTTGTGCTACACAAACACTGCTAATAAAGATGTCCACATTTCAACAGTAAGTATTTAGCTTAGATCGCTCTCAATGTGAAATCATGCTCCTAAACTATGACAGGTAGAAGATGTTAAATGTTTATTGAGATTGATAATCACAAAGCCGAATGTTGGTATTTCAAGTGTGCAGTAATTGCTGCTGGAGGAAAAGCAATTTGCCTTTTTTTTGTATAGTTTACTGCTTAGTGCATATTTTCAGCATATGCTCTGCTTTTTAAAAAATGTAAAGCACAACTTTATCACTATTGTTCTTAATGGGAAAAAATAGCACACACATGGAGCTTTAGATAGATAACAGACTATGTCATTACACCCTGGTACTAAAGCTAACCACCTAATCCCTGTATGTTATTGAAAATATGACTGGAATCTCATTCAGCAATAACTGCTACTATGAAGTGATTAATGCTAACCTCCAAAATTTCAGCCTCTTGAGGATGATTAGCATCCTACAACAAAATTCCTAGAAAAATTACAAGAGTGTAAGGACTACACTAAAGCAGCAAAGAGTGAAGAAAAGTCCAAACATGATGTCCAAAAAGCTTTGAAGTAAGTCTTTGAAACCATACAGAGACCGTATTTCTATCCATTATGTTTCTGGAGCACCTGTAGGCCAACTGAATCTTACCTTTATGCCGCTCCAACCGAGAATGATTATTTGTTTTACATAATAATCCAAAAAGAGCATTTGTATAAGCCCCCTTTACCATTATACCTGCAGATACTAGTTAGGAAATTAAGTCAACATCTGTAATTTAATCTCACTCTAACAGTCCAATGAAAGCCGCAGAGGTCATTTGAAGAACACTGGTGAAGAAGCAGCATCATGGAGACCAAGGAACACAACAGAAAGGCCACAAAGAAGGTCAATGCCAGATTATATAATTAAAAAAAAACCCAATGCTTCAAAATCACACAGAGGACTCCTTGATCCATCCTCTCCAAAACCATATGGTTATGGTGAAGCTACAAACCAGGACATGGCCACCCAAATAAACAGATTAGACATGGTGAGAATCAATTAGAGATATAGCCAAAAGGTCTACGATGACTTTGGCTATATAATATCAGCTTTTAAGAATTAGTGGCACAAGGAATTTCATTGTTGACACAGTATAAAATAAACCTAATGTCCAGTCAGGCAATTTAGAAGACACAGCAAACATAACGGAAGCTGATCAGATGGGTTTTTAAGTAAAAATGTTCACTTTCCAGGCAAAGCCAACATTCAACACACGTGTCTACTTTAAAGTACAGAGGTGGCAGCATCATGCTGTGGGGATGCTTTTCTTCGGCTGGCAATAGACATGAATATGGATGGAACTTAACAAGAAAATTGAAAAGATGTTTGCAGCCCAAACATCTTAGGCTTTAGATTTACCCCCTACACTCCATGAGATGACAACACATGAATTTTTCACGAACATATTTCTTCTAAAGGCAACTCAATAATTATTTAGCAGTTTTTTTTGTTTTGTTTTTTTTTGAGATATTGCATTCCCATCTTCTTTTGTGATGTTAAAAACAAATACAAAAACATGTCTCCTTATGAACTGCAAAATACTCGGAAATTAAAAGTTTTGGGGGTAATCCTTTGTCCTACATTACATTTTGTTGTTTAAGCCACTTTGGATCAGAAACGTAATTAAATGAGTCCCCATTTTCATCGTCTTCAGAAGGGAATGTTGACCTGCTCTGGTAAAACTCAGCTTCCAGGCAAACTCCTCCCGCCTGGAGGTCATTGCGTCCACTTGTCCATTGATCTCACAAGTATCTGAAACTGGCCTGACACCATGTTACATGTGTGAAGGTTCCCTCGTAAAACTTTACTAGGTGTGTTACAATGGCAGCCTTTATATCACAGCGTTGTGCTGCAGCTTGTCCGCACAAAGCCCAGCATTGAAATCTGGATCTCAGTCAACGGCAGGAGTTACTCTGGTTGAATTGTGACCTTATGGGGTGGAGACACCGCTTCTTTCTGGTGGAAAGGTGTGTGTGTTTGTGCTGCAGTTTGTAATGATTTACATGCCAGGCTTTCAGACCCCTCTGAGCCGAGGCAAGGTTTTTTGGGGGGGTATCCACCCCCTCAACCCCCTCGCCCTTTTTGCCTTCTGAAAAATGGTGATGCAGCAAAACAAGCAGACACTCTGCTAACAAGAAATCTGGCATCGCTTCAACGACTGGCCCACCCACGTTTGCACACGCAAACGGGGGGACACGGGAACTCCAGGGTGAGAGAATGAGAGAGACAAAAGGAAAGAGTGAAGGAGAAAACGAAGGCGGATTCAAAATTTAAAAGTATTAGACAAAGCTTTGTCTCACATTTAACCAAAACACATCCAAAATGTTTAACATGTATCCTGAATGTATTTTCACTGCTTAAGAAAAAATAAGGAAGTGTGGTTGCCCTTAAAAAGCCAAAATCCCACTCAGTCATGTTTTTCCAGGATCATGGCCTCCGTGTTTAGTAGCAGCAATCCTGTTAGAGCTCCTGTTCATTTGGAGAACAGCTTGTAAAAGGCCTTGCTTCCCTTGGGACAGAAACCCTCCTGACTTAGGTTTCACCAGCGACACATGGCTTACCAGTCATACAGTGCCCAGATGGGTTGTTAGGACCAAGAATTAGCTAAAAAGTGCTTTACTTTCAAGTTTTACACCTAACAGATCCCTAAAGGAGGTAAAAACATGGTAAAAGATCAGAAAAATGTGCTTCTACTTACATATAAAGGAACTTCTTTTCTGTTCACCTCCATTCTCTACCAGATACCTGCAAAAAGAAAGAGTCATATTACTCAAATGTTGGGTTAATAATAAGACCAGAAAGCACTGAGCTGTGGGTGGCCTGAAACTGGTCTAATCTATAACCCTTGTTTTCTTCCAACCACACTCATTTGTCGAGATTCATGAAAAAGAAAGAAACGACCAATAAGACTAAATCTTCTCTGGATATGTCTGATTCTTTGAACCTTTAATTACTTTAATCTTATCATAAATGTAGACAAAAAAGGACAATTTTGGTCTAGCTGTTTCTTGTTGTGCCCTTTAAACATACTGTACACAAAGAAGAAAAATGGAATGTACTTAAGCAAAGTCCAATAAAGGTTTTTTGCGCCCTGAGTCACTTCTAAGAGAAAAGCAGAATGCTTTTGTGAGATTTGGCAAAGGTTCTGCAAGATTCCAAATCATGTTTTATTAGTACAGTAATAGACCGGTTTAAATCCTACCTGAAGGATAGGAACTTTTATGTGTCAGTAGGGAACTTTAAATCAGAGACCAAAAAAAAAATCACATGCAGGGTTCCTCAAGGCTCCCCTCTTGGGACCCTCTATTCAACATCTACATGCTCCCCTTAGCTCAGATTATAGAAAACAACAAGATCAGTTACCATAACTATGTAGACGACACACAGCTTTACATCACAAAGTCACCAGGTGATTCGGAACCCATCAGAGCGTTAGTTAGATGCTTAGAACAGATCAATATGTAGATAAACCATAATTTTCTCCACCTAAGGTAATAGGCCTGGGCAAAAAATCGATCCAATTAAATAAATAAAATTCTTCATAGAAACAATGAGCTCTGCGTGAATGAAGGCTCCTCTGAGGCCGTTCCCAGGCAATCTTCGGCATCTAGAGGGGAAGCACAGCAAGGTAAAACGAGGAGAGCACACTAGATGCTTCCCTGCCAAATGCTGAAACATCCCCAGCTGGCTCCTCCCGGCGCCCTCGATCTTCCACACCTTCTCCAGCATCTTTTGTCGCTGCTAAACCTGATGATGGCACCACTGCTGCTTCAACCACGTCAGCCTCTTCAACCCAGGGGGCTACCACCCTCACAGAATAGTCATCACTGTCCTCTTTCTCCCCTGAGCAAGGAGAAGCAAGCACTTCAGGAGCTGGAGGCAGTAGTAGCAGCTCAACAACAACTGCTGTGTACCTTATCAAGGCTGCACTTTAAAGAAATTAAATTGTATGGAGAGCTGTTCTCAACTAAATTTCTTTTTGTTTACGCTGTGTATACAAAATGACAAAATAAATCTAATAAGTCTAAGTCTTTTTGGCTCCCAGGAGTTTCTGTAGCTGCACTATTACTCTCAGGTTGTAGTTTTCCCCAAGTGGTGAAAATGAAAATCCGGGTTGAACAAACCCACACTAACCAAGAAACTTCAGCTAAGAAACAGCTAACTGTAGCAGAATCTTTTATGCAAAGCACCTCATATGACAGTAAAGGAGCAGAGTCGCTTTGCACATAGCCAAAGACATGGTGCCCAATTTGAACTTACCAGTAATGCTTTCCTTAATAATTAGGGGGGGTCGGGGTGATCGGGAAAAAACTTTAATTGAATCAAAAGAAATCAGAGATTTTATTTTTAGGCCATATCACCAGGCATATGACGTAGTAATTTTAAGCTACTACAGCTGGAAACCACTGATTATGGCCAAAATCTTGGTGTCATAATGGACTCAAAACTGAACCTTCAGACGTACATAAAGGTAGTTAATAAGTTAGCCTTTTATCCCCTGAAGAGCATTTCCAGGATTAAAGGACTAATATCCAAACAAGATCTATAAAATTCATTCATGGATTTATCTTTAACAGAATCGATTACTTCAACTGTGTCTTCATAGATTTGCCCAGAAAGTCCACCAGACAGCTACAGCTGATCCAAAACTCTGCTGCCCATGTTCTCACTAGAACTAACAAAGCAGAGTACATCAGCCTGAAGTTCTGAAGTGCTTCCACTGGCTCCCTATAACTCAAAGAATAGACTTTAAAATCCATTTGTTAATCTATAAATCACTGACTGGATCAACACCTCAATACATAACAGTCTATCAACCTCCCAGACCATTCAGGTCATCTAGTTCAAGCCTACTCTGTACACCCAGAACTAGAACACATTTCTTATTTTACTGATGTATTCTGAGCTTCTAATTTGATTTGTGAACAATAAATCAATCTAAATCTAAACCATATATGGAGAAGCAGCATTTAGTTTCTATGCTACACTTATCTGGAACAAAATCCCACAAGACTATAAAAGTGTTTAAAAGTCTGAGTTCTTTTAGGTCAAAGTTAAAAACCAATTTGTTTAGGACTGCCTTTGACTGTTATAGTTAAACTTTTAACTGATATATTATTAGTTTAATGTTGTGGTCCAACTGTTTGTTTTACTCATGCTTTTTATCTTTATTTGGTTTTATTTATTGTTCTTCTTTTGTTATCCAATTCATGTAAAGCTCTTCAAAATGATCCATATATGTGCCTAGAACCCAGAAATTTGGAATATCACCTTGCTGGGGGAGAACGACCTGAGCTTGTGTTAACACAGTGGATGAGAGGGTTGCATACCTTCGCTTTCGGGTAGGGGGAAGGCCTCTGACTGGGGCTTTCAGGTGCTTTTGGGTAGCACCCCTCCAAGGGCATATCTCATTCTGCTAGGGGACTTTAATGCCCATGTGAGAAATGACCGTGACACCTGGAGGGGTGTGATCGAAAGGAACTGACCCCCATCTCTGAACCCAAGTGATATTTTATTGTTGGACTTCTATGAAAGGCACGGATTGTCTGTAATGAACACCACGTTCAAGCATAAGGATGTCCATTAGTGCACCTGGCACCAGGACATTCTAGGCTGGAATTTGACGTTTAACTCTGTAGTCATATCTTTAAAAAAGGGGCAGAGCTGTTCCCTGATCACCACCTGGTAGTGAGCTGGATGCGCTGGAAGAGGGGGAAGTCGGACAGACTTGGCAGGCCAAGTGAGTAGCGAGGGTCTGCTGGGAATACCTGGTGGAGCCCTTGGTCATGGACATATTCAATTCCCACCTCCGGGAAAGCTTCTCCTAGAGTCTGGGGGAGGCTGGAGACATGGAGTCTGAGTGGGCCATATTGTCTGCCTCTATTGTCTATGTGGCCATAGCTGTACGCTCTATGTTGCCTGTCATAGCATCCCCCACCAGCATTAAGAAATGGTGTCAAGCTGAAGAAGGCAGGAAGCAGGTATTTTGAGGCCAAGCATGCCACTGCCTGGGAGGATTTTGGAGAGGACATGGAGAAAGACCATTGGTTGGCCTCAGAACTATTCGGCAACTCCAGAGGGGAAAGCAATGCTTTGCTAACATCTTTTTCAGTGGGAGTGAAGCAGTAGTGGGGGAACTGCTTAGCCTGAAAGAGGACATCATTGGGATGCCAGTGGAGGAAGCCATACTCATATGACCCCCAGCCAGGGCATGCCACAGCCAGATGAATCAACAATTAGGGTGAGACCCAAACCTATGCCAATGAGGATGGCATGCCACATCCGACCAAAGATAGCCAGCCAATCAGATTTCCAGCAGAGACAAACATACACCCACCTGCACATACATTTGTCATACAAAGGGACTGGAATGGCCAATCTCAGCCAAGAGAACGAGCAGACGAACAGGGCCTCCAGTGGGTGGGTGACTGTGCGGATGACAAGAGAGGCCACAGACAGTCCGAAGCCCTTCCACCAGGTAAAAGCATCCCCATCTGGAGGAGACAATAGGGGATCAAAGCCAACCCCAGAGCCACACCATCCTAAGTAATACCCAATCCCTGGCTGCCACTTCCCCTGACCTCCCCCCACCAGATGGGGAGTTCTAACCCACCCCTGTATTTAGCCAGCTTTCAGAACACATAAGACTAGGACACTCAGGTCAGGTTGCATGCACAGCCCTCCTCCCCAACCCTCCCTCCACTACCTTAATGACAGTGTGTCCCTTCTAGGGGAGAGCAAATGCAGGGTGATGTATAAAAGATGTTCCCCACCAGTTCAATGATCCTAGTGCCAGCAGAGGCACCAATGGACCCCAGAGCAGGCTACGCACCACAGCAGGCACTAGTCCACAAAACAGGCAGCCCATCGGTCCAGAACCAAGGCCCCAACCACCAGCACAAAACCCATCCAAGGGCAGGCTACCACATGTTCCCCAAACGCATTCTATTTAAGGTTACCCAGTAAATAGAATGAGGGGGAGGGTGAAATATTACATCTCAGACACTTTGATAGATCCTCACATAACAGAAACCAGAACCTCTGTACATGAATGAATAACCATCATGCATGTATATGGTAATCTGGTGCATTACATGCACAATTCAATTCAATTCAATTCAATTCAATTCAGTTTATTTATATAGCGCCAAATTCACAACACATGTCATCTCAAGGCACTTTACAGTTCAACCAGATCATACAGTCAAATTGATACAAAGTTTTCTATCTAAGGAAAACCAGTTGATTGCATTGACTCATTGACTCAAATACAATCCCCCACACTAAGCATGCTTGTAGCGACAGTGGAGAGGAAAAACTCCCTTTTAAAGGGCTGGACTATTGTAATTCTTTACTATCAGGAAGTCCACAAACTGTAGTTAAAAGCCTTCAGCTGATCCAAAATGCTGCAGCCAGAGTTCTAATGAAAATGAAAAAGAGAGATCATATCTCTCCTATCCTGGCTTCTCTTCATTGGCTTCCTGTTAAATCAAGAATAGAATTTAAAATCCTCCTTCTCACATATAAAGCCTTAAATGGCCAAGCTCCATCTTATATCAGATATCTGATTGTTCCTTATGTTCCTAACAGAGCACTTCGCTCTCAATCTGCAGGTTTACTAGTGGTTCCTAGAATTTCTAAAAGTAGAATGGGAGGCAGATCTTTTAGTTATCAGGCTCCTCTCCTGTGGAACCAACTACCAGTTTTAGTCCGTGAGGCAGACACCCTGTCTACTTTTAAGGATAGGCTTAAAACTTTCATTTTTGATAAAGCTTATAGTTAGGGTGGCTCAGGTTATCCTGAGCTATCTCTATAGTTATGCTGCTATAGGCTTAGACTTTTGGAGGACATAGGGACCCCCATTTCATCATTCTGCTTCATTCTCTCTCTGTTCTCCTATTCTGCAGAATCTGTTAGTTCAATCTCTAACCTTCTGCTCTCTCTGCTTTTCCTCAGAGTAGCTTTGCCTCGTCTGTTCCTGTTTGGCTGTGACGTCATCCTGGAAAAAAACATCAGCTGTGCTGCTTCTATCAACACCCTTGTTAATAGATGTTGGAGATCGGCCTGTTTTCCAGTGTGGTCCTGTTTCTCTGACCGTGACTGAGTGGATGTGCTCTCTTCGTCCTCTGGCATGGGAGCTGCCTTGGAGCTCGTCTGCCTGGCTGTGTGTTTCCTGGACGGGGCCGCCTTTTACAGCTGCTTTTTGTATCTCTGCTTCTGTCTCCTTGAACCCCAGTCGGCCTCGGCAGATGGCCGCTCACACTGAGCCTGGTTCTCAACCATGTTTTATTAAACATATCACTAACTTACACCATTTGCCCCTTGTGTAGGTGCCTTAGCAGCTTAACAGTTCACCTTCTGGCATGTAGTAATAATGGAGAAAACTGGAACTACATCTGCTCACAAGTTATCTGCCATGATTTCACTCTCAGTTGTGCATTGTGCTTGACTTCAAAGCTGCAAAGCAGCATCAGCTGACACTTATCTGGAGCCTAACAGTTTGATCGTGAGGATAACCAGATTGGTTTTGCTTCTTGTATTTGTTTCTTCTTGTAGGTTGTGCATTATAAACCAGCTCTGTACCCTGAGGCAATTCTAAAGCATCTGTAATATTCTTCTGGCACTGTCAAGCCAGATGTGTCACAAAGAAAACAATAAATACTGGAGTTACACTGAAGTATATTTACAGAATAGATTTTATCAAATGAGCTTTTTTCGGTCTAATTAATACTGTTCAGCATCACAATGTTAATAATTTACTCAGAGTTCAATTTTCAATGGAAAGAAATAAAGCAAGAAGACAATTGTTTTTTTTTTTTCTAAACAAGAAAAATCAATTTTGATTAAAAAAAGCTTATCTATACTGAATCCTTCAGTGTACGTCCCAGCCTCATCAACTCAACAATTGGTTTTGGCAAAACAAATGTATACCAAATCTCAGAATTTTACACTCTCTTCAAAAGCAGCACATTCGATACATTTGTTACTATTGTCTTTTTTTAGCTTATAAGAAAGAAAAAGGAAAACTGGTTTCATAAATGGGATCATTTTGATATCTGATATTAAAGAAGTGTTCAAGAATCGAGAATCAAATGACCTGTAACTAATAAAATGTATTGTTATTATGGACCAATAGTGATATTTTTGCTGAAGAACTCTGCTCAGAATGCATATAAATAAAACACTGACAAAATAAAAAAAAAGAGTATCCTTAAAAGCTTTTAGTACTATATGTAGTATACTAATATAGTATAGCACTACTATACCGTAATAAACTGAACATAAACTTTAGAAGTATATGTTCATTAATCTGGTGGTAGCATTTATATTCTAAAAAGGTATCTCACATGTAGTTTGTGTTAAAAAGAATACTAATCTATAATAATTATTAAACTTTGAACTTTATTGATCTCAGAGTGGAGAAATTCGCCTCTGTATCCCCTTGGAGAGCAGTGGACTGCCGCTATGTGGCACCCGGGGAGCATTGTGGGGTTAAGGGTCTTGAAATCAGAACCTCCGGCACCAAAGCGCAATGCTCAAACCATGAGGCCACCACTCAAAAATTATTGCGATAAACGATAATATTGTTTGAAGACCTTTTTACACTTATTTAATGGAAATTACGTAATAATGCAAGTATTTTCAACAGAACACTTAACACTGGAACTGGTTAACAAAATAAAACTAGAATTAAAAATCAAACGGACTCTCAGTCTCTGTTAACTAAAATTATGCTTGAATAAAAACAAAACACAAGATAAAACCACAGTGGAAATCAAAACGTAGATGTATGTAAAACATATCACGTTAATGATATGTATGTTTTCCTCGGGAATTCCTACTGTCTATCAAATGTCTGCAACATTTTTCAAAATGCCGTCTTTTCAACAATATTAATGGGATCATCTCTTTAGCAATTAAATAAACTACGCTGTCTGTGAGCGCGCGCCACTTTGCACCGTCCTTTTTATATGCTGCCTGTCGATTAATTGCTTCAGTGATGGTGGACTGTCGGAAACTTGAAGACGCAGACAGGACACTGCTTGTACTTTTTGTTTCCAGCTGGAGAAACTTTGCTGGGTGGTTGTGCTTTAGGTGCATGTGTAGGTTGGTTTTATTGCTGCTCTTAGTTGCTACTGTTTTATGACAAATGCGACATACTGACTCACATAGGTTCAGCGGTTTGCCTTGGTCTTTTGGTTTGAATCCGAAATACTCCCACACTGCGGCTGTTGCGCTTGGCTTTGTAACCAGTTCCATTTCGAGCTTTTCCCCCCAACATAGGATGTGTTTTTTTTTTTATCTCGCTAAATCCTCTAACACATCACGGGGCTCCAAAGCTGCAGAAGTACAAAATGATGCGATAGTCCACTCTTTCTCCCTCCTCAAAAATTAGGAAGGGGAGGGGTCAGTGGATAGCACTTAAGCCTTATCATCCAGCGTCATCAATAGAAGGAGAAAAACACAAGCAGAGACGATATAGCCGATAAATTAAATGACGTGGATAGTTTTTATTTATCGTGTGATTAATTGATTTAATGATTATCGTGACAGGCCTACACCTGAGGAGGTACAATTACAATAGTTAAGCGAAGTTCCACCTCATATGGTCCGCAAACTGATAATTCAAATAGGGAAATGTTTTGTCATTTAAATAATAAATTGCCTGAGATGCTATATAAATAATTTTAATTAATTAAGCCCTAGTCTAGATCACCGTCTTTCCTATCCAAACTTCCATCAAGATCATCCTTCATTCCATGATCTAAATGGGTTCTTTACTCCATGTAATTAACTGTGGGGTCTTGAATGGAGGGTTGAGGTCATTCCACCAGTATTTAGGTGGTCACAAACCAGTGATGTATATGAAGTGTAAGGGATAATAGGGTACTGCTGTTTGAGTTTGACATACTGATATAATACAAAGAAAAGACAGCTCCAGAACCAGAACCAGCAGGCCTCCAGAGTATTTAGTGAGAGTAGAAGCATTCAATTATCTTTAAGAGAATCGGGCTGATCTGTGAAATCAGGTTCTCTGCAGAATCTAATACAGATAATCCAATGTTAAGGAATGGCACTCAACAGCTTTGCTTGTGGCAGTGAATAGATCTGAAATGCCTTCATGTGGTTAATGAGATAAAGTCTGATACAGTTGGGGATTGCCCCTGGGGAAATTCACCACACCTCTTACTCATTGCTGCGGTGAAAGCTGTAAGCTGTAAACCACACCCATTGGAATACATATTCACATTTCTGTGTACAGACACTGGGTCCATGATCTGGACAGGTTGATCTGTCTGAGGTGATTCATATTGGCTGCTGGGTTGTTGTGTGTTTTTATCTTATAGGAGGTCTGTTATTATGTGAAAAGGTGGAAACATTTGGAGGGAAATCTTTTGATTACATATTTTAGTATGCCAGAATTGACATATACCTTTAGAGGAGGTTAAGCAGGTGGATATTATAAGGAAGGGAATACAAGAGATGGTCTGACGACCATATTTCAAGTCCCGAATCAGCAAGTTTAGGGTTTTAAGATTGTTCTTAGAAAAACAGACTAAATATTAAACTGATTTAAGCTTATTCTAGAAAAAACATTTATAAATTCTAGAATATACATGAGATATGAATAGACAAAAGCGGTATTTGGTACTGGTGCACACTGTTTTTTCCTTTAGACCTTAATTTACAAACAAATTAACAATGCCTCTATGCTTAACACATATACATGTTTAAAGTTCCTTTCACAGTTATTTTGTGGGTCTAAAGCGAAAATCTCTGGGGGAAAAAACATCCATTCGAGTGTCAGAAAGATGTACAGCACATTCAGAACAAAAAAAAAAACACGGGCATTGGCGTCTATGCTTTTCATCTCACACATATCAGTGGCTGGAACTATTGTGACTAGACGTGAGTCTACATTTCATATTGTAGTGTAAACACTGGGGCAGGTTGGCAGGCTCCACCCTGCTAGGTCAACGAATGTAAACACTACGCTTTGCTTTGCTTTATAAAAGGTTTAAAAGCATGACCCCAATGAGCCAGTTTAAATAATAAAAGAGCTGTCTGGCTCTAATCTGACAGAGTTCTACAAAGACTGCCATGTCAAACCACCATGAGATCAGGTGACCAAAACAGGACAATAATCACCTGGGAGGATGAGCTTTAAAGACAAGCTTTGGACTCTTTTTCTTTTAGTACATTAAGAATTTGTGTGAGTCATTGCCCTGACCCTGAGCCTACTGTAACTCAGAAACCTGAACTGGCTTAGAGCCATGCTCCCCTGAACAGAGCGTGGGAAAAGAGATTACAAGTACCAGGAGATTGCACGCTGTCAAAAAGCATTCAGTGAGCATCTCTGACATCTAAGAATGCAATGCAAATAGTAGGAGACGTAAGAAAGTGCACCGTTTTTGGGGTTTTGTCAGGTGAAGCATGACTGGATAATGTAAATCCTCTCACATGGCAGGCTGCCGCCCTGCACAAAAAGAAATAACTTAAAAATAGTTTCCTGATGCAGTTTTACCTTTATGTGCTTCACATTTATCACTCGGATAGACAAAAGCAAGGAGGAGACTGACACAGACCTAATGAGCTCTTACATGGTTATTAAAAACAAATGATGTAAATGTGTTTGGAGTTTCCTCCCGGTTAGCTGTGATCCATTCATCATATAGTAAGTACAGTAATGCTGGAAACAGTTTTTGGCTCTAGTTTATTCTGCAAGCTAACAAGTACAGATGCTATTTCAATGAGAGTACCCAATAATGTATTTTAAATATCACAAACACGTCAGGCAGTTTTCTAGTATATTATCATCAGTGTAGATATGACTTGTCAGTACAGATGATATGCATACACCCTAATTTATTGCTTGAACTAATGCAACCAGGTAGTTCTTTTCTGACTGTTAAATAATTTATTTTTTCTCATTTCTTCCTTTTTATGTTAAGTTTAGAGATGCCATGAAGGTTTCAACAGGTCCAGGCATGGCAAGACTAATAGGTGGGATAATACTCATTATAAGCCTGGCGATTACTTTCTGCAAAAGTGGTGTGTGTTGCAGCAGCTCTGCAGGTAACATTCTGGCACTTGAAAAAGGACTTCATGAATGACAACGATATGTTTTTTGGAGAAAGTTACTTGAAGAACTAGAAAACGTCCTGGTTTTATCTGTTGCTTTATAAAGAAACTGAGAAAAACTGTAAAAGACCTGAAGGAGACTTTGATCCGAGGCCCCAATTTATCAAAAGAATAGCAGGAAGTGGGGAAGAGTCTAAGTTAAAGTAGATTTCTTTTGAATCATTAATTAAAATGTACAATTTTGAATCATATAAGATTCTTCAAAATATCTAGTGGACTTTAACTGCAAATTTGAAGTTTTTAAATCTGTGTCTTGTGTGGGAAGAGAAATAAATAGTTCACCAGAGGCCCTTATGTGCAGAAACTTTTTGTTTTTGGAAAGTTTGCCTCTATTATTATGGCTGAACTTTTCCACCTTTTGCCACATTTCAAGCTTCAAACATACAAATAATTTTTTTTTTTTAGTAAAAAAAAATCAACAAGTGAGACACAATGATGAGGTGGAATGAAATTCGTTGGATACTTTAAACTTTTTTAAGAAATAAAAGCTGAGGAGTGGGGCGTGCAAGTCCAGAAGTTCAGTGAGGATCTCTGAATGATCCAATGTTGACCTAAATGACTGAAGGTGATAAATAGCCACCTGTGTGTGAGAGCATCATGGAGAACAAAAAGAACATCACAAGGAGCTCTGT
Organism: Cyprinodon tularosa; assembly: GCF_016077235.1. Classification (NCBI taxonomy): domain Eukaryota; kingdom Metazoa; phylum Chordata; class Actinopteri; order Cyprinodontiformes; family Cyprinodontidae; genus Cyprinodon; species Cyprinodon tularosa. Next base: position 762,539 of record NW_024039285.1, on the reverse strand, counting down.
GCAAGTGATAATATTGAAAAGGAAGGAGTATCAGACCATTGTGGATCTACGAAGACCCGGCCATCACTCTAAACTTTCAAACAAGGTGGAAACTGATAAGAGATTCAGCCAAGAGGCCCATGATCACTCTGGATGAACTGCAGAGATCTACAGCTGAAGTGGGAGACTCTCCCCATAAGACTACTAACAGTTATATACGGCAGAAATCTGGCCTTTATGGAAGAAAGACATTTCTTAAAGATATCCATAAAAAATATAATTTAGGCCACTAGGGAGACACAGCAAACATGTGGGGGAAGGGGCTCTGGTCAGATGAAGCCAAAATAGGAACTTTTTGGCAACAATGCAAAACGTTATGTTTGGTGGAAAAGCAACACAGTTCATCACCGTGAACACACTATCCCTGCTGTAAGGACATGGAAGTGGCAGTATCATGGTTTGGGCCTGCTTTCTTCAGCGGGGACTGGGAAGGTCGTTAAAATTTATCAGAAGATGGATGGAGCCAAATACAGGACCATTCTGGAAGAAAACCTGTTGGAGCCTGCAAAACATCTGAGACTGGGATGGAAAATTATCTTCTAAAAAGACAGTGATCCAAAACATAAAGCAAAATCTACGATGGAATAAATCACAAACAAACATATCCAGGTGTTAGAAGGGCCCAGTCAAAGTCCAGACCTGAATCCAATCGAAAATCTGTGGAAAAACTGAAAACTGCTGTTCACAAATGCTCTACATCCAACCTCACTGAGCTTGAGCTAGTTTGCAAGGAAGAATTAGCAAAAAATTTCACTCTCCCAATGTGCAAAACTGATAGAGACATTCAAAAGACATGCAGCTGAAAAAAGGTTGTGCTACATTGACTTTTTGTGAAAATAAAGCAGGTGAAACTAAAACTTTTACACTTGAGGAGTTCTGGATAGAGCATATTGATGGACAATTTTGGTATAATTGCTACTTAATATGTGTTGCTCTGTCAGCTAATGGCATGTTGTAGAGTCTCTATACTCCAGTTAACAATTAATCGATAACGAAATTAGTTGATGATTATCGATCAATCAAACTAATCTGAGGAATTGTTTCCCGGCAAAATATATACATGCTGCGTATATATATTTAGATAGATACATACTGTATCTATCTAAATATATATATATATATATATATATATATATATATATATATATATATATATATATATATATATGTGTGTATATATATGTCTGTGTGTGTTTACAGATCTGTATGCAGCTTGGGATTTAGAGCCCAGTAGGAATCGGGGACCAAATGCACCATCTACCAAACAACAACTGCAAAACAACTACACTTCTGAGCCAATCGCCTCCAGTTCCCTTCAGTACCTCCACTTGGATTTTCCTTGTTGTTATTCCTCTTTGTTGCCATGAATTTAATCAAATTCTTCCATTAAAAAATGTTCTTTCTTGCATTTCCTACCAAACTTGAACCATATGTGAGAACAGTGCATGGAATTTAGATGCACTTTCCAAAAAAGAAAGCAGTGTTGGAAGAGGTTTGCTCAGAGGACTAAGGAAGGTTAAAACTGTATGCTTCAGAAATCAAAAGTCGTCCTTCTGGCATAAGGTTTAATAACAGGTGATATGGTTATTCTGGTATCCTTTCATGTCACTGACCCAAATACACTCAAACAGGAGGAGGGTTTCAGGGAAATCCTGCAAGGTGAATACTTCATTACTCAGCTTGTTTTTGTTGCTGTTGTCACTGCAAATGTGTTATTATCAACATAAATGGAAATCACCCGGTTTACAACTACCATCATCCATAGGAAATATACAGACTGCAAACACGTCAGTTTAACAAACTATCAACAGTTTAATTGATTCTTACACAAAGCTTTAAAACGTCTTCAAACAAAGTGCCTCATAGCAAAACAGCCGCACAATAAATGACTACTGCTGCTTTCATTGAGAAGTGAAAGCCTCCAGCCTTCCAAAAGCACAGGAACAAACAAATGATGTGTGTAGGATCACAACAAAGGGAGGCTTGTGAGAGAAGGAGGAAAAGGAGCAACTCCCAGCTCCGTTTTTTTTTTTTACCTGTGAACGCAGCACGAAAAACAGATCAATTAAACTAACGCAAACTAGATAGTTCAGAACAGTGAAGGCATCATCATTAAATGAGCAGCTTTCTAATAAAACTATTTAGTTTAAAGTAAAATGTGTTTGTTTGTTTTGTTTCCTGAGTAAGAATGATACTTTCTGCCATTACCTGCTGCCGTGTCGCTTCTCAGTCCGGACAACTTTCCCCTTATTCAGCCTCTCTTATGCTGGCTGCGGCTTTCGGTTCATTCCCACTGCTTTCACACCCTTATTCCACACCGGTTTTATCAGCGGGTTTTGGTTCCAGGAAAGAAAAAAAAATCTCAAGTCAGCACAGAGAGTTTGTGTGCAGGTGTCGCCGTGCTGTGTTTGCTGGTTCTCCTCTCCAGGCTGCTCCGTTTCCTCTGGTCCAGCCCCCTCTCCTCCTCTGCTCCTCACCTCCTCTCTGTCTCTCCCGTCAATCAGCAGGCTGTTGCAGGAGGACGCAGTCCCGTCACATGACGTCTATTATCCATTTATACCATGCTTGTTTCGTCTGGTCTTATGTAAACAATTTCAAGGCTCTTGGTTTTCAGGGAGCCACTACAGCTGGGTGATAACCAGCTACTTTGGAAACGTTTCTGAACTAAGTAGGCCAGTTTTGTACTACTTTTTCCCCATTTCTCCGTATACTAAAATATAACCATTTCTTTAACACCTGGTTGGGCCCCTACGCAATAAAAAGCGTCCCTATGGAATTACAATTGGGAAAAAACTCCACTTTTAAATTATCCGACATTGCCTTTCTGACCGGACCATATTTATACCCCAACACATGGCAGATTCCAACAGGATGGTGACCAATAGCAAAGCAGACAGTGGTACTTTTAATGACTATGTTAATAACTGTATAGTTCATTAGACGGTTGGTAGAAAATACACTCATGTAATATGTTTCAAACCGCAATAAAGATCTTAAAAGAACGATGTATTTAAGTATTTTATTTTTTTCCACAACAGCTTGGAATTATGGGTAATCCAGAGCGTCGATAAAAACCGTAAACCGTTACGTACTGTGTGTTAGCTACAGGAGGAGCGGGTAGGGGATGGGGTGTTGTACTTCATATGGTGCCCAGCCAGATAATGTTGCTTACGGGCCAATTTTTGTGTCGTTACGCCATTGCTTAGCTACAATTTGTATAACAGTCAGTTACATATAAATATAGTAGCTCATTTTCTAAACAAGACACTGAGTTTTTTTCTTGTGTTCAGTATCTCAATTAACATTTTCCCCACGGGCCAATTAAAACAGTTACATGTAAATGCCTAATTGCAGGTTAGGTCAGTGTCATCGTGCTTTTTTCAATGCAATTTTTACTTTTTAAAAACAATGCCACTCTTTCCTGTACATTCCTTTGCTACTCTTTTTAAGTTTAATGAATAAATCTCAAGGCATTATATAGATAGATAGATAGATAGATAGATAGATAGATAGATAGATAGATAGATAGATAGATAGATAGATAGATAGATAGATAGATAGATAGATAGATAGATAGATAGATAGATAGATAGATAGATAGATAGATAGATAGATAGATAGATAGATAGATAGATAGATAGATAGATAGATAGATAGATAGATAGATAGATAGATAGATAGATAGATAGATAGATAGATATTTTTTTTTTTAGGTGATACAAATAGTAGACAAAAAGAGATTTGCAGTCCAGAAAGGATAGGTTTTGTCCTATATGGGGAAGGTGGTTCTTCAAGGAAGGTAAGTAACAAAGCTCACTGCTAAAGAAGCTGATTGATTGTATATTTGTCAATCCTAACATATAAGAGAAAGTTTAACAGCATGAAAAGGTTTCTTTGAACGATTTGCACAAAGCACCATATTCTTAGGAGGATTGGGGAGCAACTTTAGGAAGACAGGAAGGAGTGGGCTGCAGCTGGAGTCTAGCTTAAAGAGCCACCACACAGAGACGTATCCGTTACCTATAAACTGTCTCATACCTTGGATTAAGCTGTTCTTTAACCAAAGGTTATGTTATCAGCATCATAAGGAGAAAAAAAGATTATCTGTGTTTCAAATGATCAGATATAAATTAATTTATCAATTTAAGGTCTAAGAATTTGAACGAAGAGTGAAAAGACACTAATCCACATATTTGACTGGTATTCAGAGCTCCTTATAATGATTTGACAAAGTCACAGTGCATGTTGTATCCACCTCCAACTTTTACTGAGGGTATGGCTGTCTATTGATGACGCACAGCTTTGTTTTTGAGGTCAGGAGGTCATCGTCACATGTAATAGAAAATCGAGATGGATAAACATCTAGTTTTCCATCATCTCCATATCCAACATATCTAAAAAAAATTAAATTGTATTTTCTCTTCTGGTCCCGACTGATATAACAGTTGATTTTATTTGAAGCTTTAAAATGCAAGGTGCACTGTTTCAGCCACATCCTTTAAATCTTAGATGCACGGTATCTATTTATGGTGCAGAAATCTTTCAAGTGTGAGGGTAACACAGCAACACTATCCTCAGATCTGTTTTTTTTTTCTCCAAAGCTTTATTTTAATGGCTCATGCTGAAAGGGCACATGGGAACCGGTTTGGTCAGTGTGAACAACAAAGATGAATGAAGGCAGAATAATGAGCTGACCCACCCTGTCACATAACAGTGCACACTCTTTCTAACAAAAGTCAAAACTTTAAAAATACATGTTTTTTCAGTATTTTAGCCTGATTCCTGATAACTTAATGGGTAGAGAAATGATCAAACCCTAACGCTACATGATGACAACCCCTAAGGTCAAGGTTGAAGCCTTCACTGATGTCATTTGGTCACATTTCCAAAAGGCATGTTTGACCCATAAACAGTGCGTCAATAGAAGAAGCAGGATGCCCACAGTGATGCGTGATGCAACTGAGGACTTTGCAAAGGCTTCTGAATATTTATATAGCGTACCTTCGTCATAGCTGTAAAGTCTGTCTAATCAAACACAATCTACTCTTGGCAGAGGCCATCACAAATAAGGTGCACTTAAGTCATGTTGGCGTCTTTGGTTTTGCTTGATTATACCAAATTCTACTAAGTTATTATTCCTAAAATACCAAATAAGCCAATTATTTCATCTCCAGTTAATGAAGTTAAACAGCTAAATTATCAGTATAAGGACTGCACTGCAAAAATGATCTAGTAATAAGTGAAAATGTCTTAAATTAAGTAAATTTACTCTTAATTTAGAGCAGGAAAATAAGATCGTTTGGCAATGGAATGCATATTTTTACTCTTAGAATAAGTTAATTAGATAATATGCACTTGAAATAAGACAGGGCAGTTCTTTTTTCTTATTTCAAGTGTACATTGTCTCGTTTCATTGGCAAAATGTCTCACTTACCCCCTTAATTCAAGAAGAAATGGCTTAATTAGATTTACTTTTTTGCAGTGTGGAGCTATAATAGAATATCTTATGCTAAAATAAATTCAAGGAACTATAATGATGTACTAATGAACCTCTAGAGTCCATATTTAATATATAAATAAAATAAATATGGACTCTTTCAGGATTTTGGAAGAATATTGAGTTCCTACCTAGAAATGTCAAATTTTTCCAATTTTTCTTTGCAAATTATCCGCTGCAGCTCTGGGTGTATATCTGCTGTCCTGCTGGAAGGTGAATCAGCCTTTATCTATTATACAAAGTGTGCGCTATTTTATGTTTGGCAATAACATAAAATCCCAGCATAATGCATTTAAATGTGTCACTGCAACGGGAAAGTTAAAAGGTATGAAAACTTTCACAAAAACTGGATTTAATTCCTTCCAGGTGTCCATCTATTGCATAAAGGCTGCCAGTATAACAAACAAACATGCATGTAGATACTCATGCCTAAGGGGAGAAGAAATGGGGAGGAGGCAGTAGTATCTGGAGAGATTACGCACATGCAGAGAGAGATCATGCTACAGCCTCTTTAAGTTGCTTTACTAGCACAAGTCATCCTAAAAATATCAAACTTCGAAGGTGAAAAAAATATTTAGTTTTTATAACAAGGAAGAAATACACTATATTGCCAAAAGTATTTGCTCACCCATCCAAATTATTGGAATCAGGTGTTCCAATCACTTCCATGGCCACAGGTGTATAAATTCAAGCACCTAGGCATGCAGACTGTTTTTACAAACATTTGTGAAAGAATGGGTCGCTCTCAGGAGCTCAGTGAATTCCAGCGTGGAACTGTGATAGGATGCCACCTGTGCAACAAATCCAGTCGTGAAATTTCCTCGCTCCTAAATATTCCACAGTCAACTGTCAGCTGTATTATAAGAAAATGGAAGTGTTTGGGAACGACAGCAACTCAGCCACGAAGTGGTAGGCCACGTAAACTGACGGAGCGGGGTCAGCGGATGCTGACGCGCATAGTGCGAAGAGGTCGCCAACTTTCTGCAGAGTCAATCACTACAGACCTCCAAACTTCATGTGGCCTTCAGATTAGCTCAAGAACAGTGCGCAGAGAGCTTCATGGAATGGGTTTCCATGGTCGAGCAGCTGCATCCAAGCCATACATCACCAAGTGCAATGCAAAGCGTCGGATGCGGTGGTGTAAAGCACGCCGCCACTGGACTCTAGAGCAGTGGAGACGCGTTCTCTGGAGTGACGAATCGCGCTTCTCCATCTGGCAATCTGATGGACGGGTCTGGGTTTGGCGGTTGCCAGGAGAACGGTACTTGTCTGACTGCATTGTGCCAAGTGTAAAGTTTGTTGGAGGGGGGATTATGGTGTGGGGTTGTTTTTCAGGAGCTGGGCTTGGCCCCTTAGTTCCAGTGAAAGGAACTCTGAATGCTTCAGCATCCCAAGACATTTTGGACAATTCCATGCTCCCAACTTTGTGGGAACAGTTTGGAGCTGGCCCCTTCCTCTTCCAACATGACTGTGCACCAGTGCACAAAGCAAGGTCCATAAAGACATGGATGACAGAGTCTGGTGTGGATGAACTTGACTGGCCTGCACAGAGTCCTGACCTCAACCCGATAGAACACCTTTGGGATGAATTAGAGCGGAGACTGAGAGCCAGGCCTTCTCGTCCAACATCAGTGTGCGACCTCACAAATGCGCTTCTGGAAGAATGGTCAAAAATTCCCATAAACACACTCCTAAACCTTGTGGACAGCCTTCCCAGAAGAGTTGAAGCTGTTCTAGCTGCAAAGGGTGGACCGACGTCATATTGAACCCTATGGATTAGGAACGGGATGTCACTTAAGCTCATATGTGAGTCAAGGCAGGTGAGCAAATACTTTTGGCAATATAGTGTATATGGTTAGAAGTTTGTATCATATAGCTAGCTTCAAAATTAAGTTCTTCTTAGTCTGCACTACTAGAGCTCAGAGCAGTTTGGATCACTTGGATCAGCACTTTGATGCTACTGTTTTTAGTTTTTTACCATCTGTGGCATAAACCACGCAGCTATATGCCCAAAAAACTGAATTTGGTCTTATTTGTTTATCAGAAAGCAACTGGAGATAGGGTTTTGTATACTTTTTAAAAGGGAGGATACATTTTCAAGGACTTCTTGCCAAAAATATAACTTCTTTGGTGTTTTTTTTTTTTAGCTGTTTTATGATCCTAACATACTTCCTATGAGAATTAGCCAGACCGCGGGAAATTTGCCATGATTCCCTCCCTACTGCCCTCACGCATGAACCCACCCATCCACACTGCAAAAAATATAAATCTCAATAAGTTATTTTTTCTTAAAATAAGTGTGTTTTTCCTTGATTTGAGGAGGTAAGTAAGACACTTTGCCAATGGAACAAGACAATTTCCTTTTAAAATAAGAAAAAACTATTTTATCGTCTTATTTCAAGTAAATATTATCTAACTATCTTATTTTAAGAGTGAAAATACTCATTCCATTGGCAAATCATCTTATTTACCTGCTCAAATTAAGGCTAAATATACTTAATTTAAGCCATTTTTTACTTATTTCTGGATTGTTTTTGCAGTGCAGTCTGAGTGTTTTTCTTTTGTCTAATCTAAAAAATAAAAATTCTGTCATTAGACTACTGCTGTAAGTTTGAAAATAATCATTCAGTCAAATTTGTTTTTTTCTTCTTAAGTATCTGTTTGAATTTTGTTATAGCTCCTCTATTTATACTCCTCATATCATATCATGATAAACATAGTTTTAAAACCATTAACTATGTGCCTTTCAATGAGTTTTCTCCAAATGTATGGAGGGTAAAGTAATGCAGCGCTGCTCCTCCCTTGCATGTACTGTAGCATGGCTCTTTGGGCCAGCAGGCTGGAAGAAGTTGAATGCACGTTATACATTGCTAACAAAAAAAGAGTTTGGCAACATTGCTTTAGTCTTTTTTTTTTTGCTTTAGTCTTTATTTAAAAATCTAAATGATAAATGCATTTTGTAGAAAAAAATAATTATTAAAATATTTCATTATTGTAGTTAAAAAAGTAATATTCGTTTATTTCCTTTTCTAAGTAAAATCAGTCAGACCATGTAATGTATATCGTTTTAAATATAACTTAAAATACTGTAATAAACCTATTGGATTTTTTTTATGTTATAGTAAAATCATATGATGGTCTAGTAAGGTTAATTTGCTTAAGATTACCTTACCCTTTACCTGTTTGAATTTAATTTAATGAATGAACAAAAATAGAGGACATGATTTAACCAATCAAAACCCATCAAATATCTCTAAAAATCAATTTGTGCACTCTGTTATTTTATAAGAAATATAGTTGCATCCAATTAAACTTCTCCCTTACCTGTGAAGCTCTAACTTTTTCTATAGTCTAAAGTAGATTAATGCCCTGTTATTGCATTTTCCACTATCCTTTACTTGTTATTTAACTTGTCAAAAAATAGAAAAATAAACCCACAGCTCACAGCCATCAGTATTGTTTATCCTTCAACGAAATTTTACAATTTCATATTTTTATTCTTGTTTCTGGAGATTAATAATGATTAAAAAAAAAAATACTCTAAAGGGTAATTTGGGGAAACGGCCTATATTACTTTCAGTAGACTTTTAATTAGACATTGGCGCCATCTGTTGGTAGAAGTTTAACATTACACGGTTAATAAGGCTTAAATTGAATAAATAAGTTTGTTTTGGTGTTGTTAATTTTTCAGAAAGTGTCTTAAAAGATGTACTTATTTCAACTTAAATTTATTGCCGAGCATTACTTCGTAGCTGTTCATGCTTTGATGTGTCAATTCGTGTTTAGTGTGAATGCAAATTAGTTATTTTGAGCTGTTATCAAATTTAAAAAAAGTGTTATTTAACATTTGTAACAAAAAAGTTTTTTTTAAATCTAAATGTTTTTTTCTCTCTATCATAATTCAATAGGCCTAATATTCCGAGTAATAGATGTAGATAATATTCATAAGTTCACTGTAAAACCAACCTTTTGCAGAATATAAATGATATTTTCCAATTATTAGCAGAGGACAATTACATAGAATTATTTGTAAGTTTGGGACACCATGTAAAAAAGTATACATATACAGAAATACATTGCACTCAAACAAAAATAAAGCAAGATTAATTTCATCTTTGAGTTGCTTTCAGTCTCTTGTCAAAGTTTTAAGGTCTTTGCTATGTATTCTGACTTTGCTAGACGACTCTTTACAACAGAACATATACTTAGAAAAACTAATTCACACAATGATATGATAACAACAACAAAGAAAACATTAGTTTTAATTCGCAATTCCACCTGTCTGTGGAAAAGGAAGATATATAGGGGTGGCATTGATATTTGGTTATGTTGGGTTCCAGCACATGAAGGTGTAAAAGGCAATGAAAAGGCAGATATATTAGCAAAAAAAGCTTTATATGGAACAATTACAATTCATTTTGGGAACGGGGAAGGTAAATCACTTAAGAATAAAATATGGAAAAATTGCAAAAGAGGTGGATTGAAGATAAGAAAGGAAGTATTAAATAGAATCTTTAATGAGATAAACAGAAAGGAAGAAGTAATAATGATCAGAATAAGAGTGGGTCATACCTATTTAAATGAAAATTTATATATATATAATAGGGAGGGAAAATAATGATAAATGTGAAGGATATGGAGAAAAGGAAAATGTAGAACATGTACTGATGAACTGTAAAACGTGTGAACATGAAAGGGAGAAATTAAGAAGAATGGCTCAAGGACAGGCAAAGAATTGAGTCTTACATGAATATTGGTAAATTAAGGAAATATAAAGGATAATCACAGATGAAGGAAAGCATTATTTATTTATCTACAGAATACAAAATAAAAAAATACAATTTGACGTAAAGTATTGTTGCTACACACTCATGTACAGTAGGTGGCGGTATGCAATTTGAAGTCGCTTTCGATCTGCCATTATAGAAAAGAAGAACAATCCCATTGCGCATGCGCACATGTATCAAAACACCGATGCAGCAACGATGGATTTTATGACGATTTTCTAAAATTAATAATAAATAAATAATAGTAATTATTATTATTATAAAAGTGGCTTCCAGTAAAAATGTAACTCGGACTTTGGTGACGTTTTGTGCTCCAAGTTTGAAATATGTGAACATGTTTTATTTCCCGACAAGTAAGTATGACCTAGCGAAACAATAGCTAATATGCTAACATGTAGCTCATGACAGGTTGATCTGTGTGCTGATAGCTAAATATAATATTGTTGTTTAGTTTAACTGTTGTATATTGTGGTATATACGTTCTGCAAAGATGGATCAGAAGTAGTGTGTTTGTCCTGATTTCTATTCGTCCTGTTTAGCCTTGTGAGCGTAAAGAGGATGGATAACGTAACCATGTCAGCTGCAGAGGGGACCGCTGGGTGTCCTCTGGTCTCTGAGGACATGGAGGGGATCTGCGTGATGCCTGATCTTAGGGCCATAAAGACTGAGCAGTCGGTCGGTCCGACCCCCGATGAGCCAAGCCCTCAAAATGTGGCCATGGGCATCAAGTTTATTCTCCCCAACCGCTTTGACATGAATGTCTGCTCCAGATTTGTAAAGTCTCTCAACGAGGAGGACAGCAAGAATATCCAGGATCAGGTGAATTCTGATCTAGAGGTGGCTTCTGTTTTATTTAAAGGTAAAATCTAGGTATTATTTCTTCAATGCAAATAAATAATCAATCCTTTATTTTGTAAACAAACCTAATATTGTTTCTTTCCTCCAGCTGAATGCAACATCCAGACATCCCCATCACCAGGGATACAAGTACGTCATGTTTACACGCCATCCACCACCAAACATTTCTCACCAATTAAACAGTCCACCACACTGACCAACAAACACCGCGGCAACGAGGTGTCCTCAACACCGCTTCTGGTCCATTGTAAGGGTTACAGCTTTTTTTCTCCTTTAAAAAAAAAACTCATATCTTTTAAATTGAAAAGTAGAAGCGTTAATTTGCCCCTTTTACCTTTTCTTCTTTTTCCAGCTTTATCCATTCATCAACTGGCAGCCCAAGGAGAAATGGCGTTTCTGGCCAGTAGAATTGAACAAGGTGGGCTGTTCATTTTCCAGAATCTATATTTTTGTGTTTCAGTGATATATTTATATGTAACCTAGTTAAAATAACTCCACAGGTGTTTCAGTGGTTGCTGTTAATTTGAAAGGGCTGGTTCCTCCCCCTAGGTCAAAGGTCGATTTTTATCGTAATGTTTTTGATACAAGCAATATTAGAATGGGACACTGCTCTGCTGAAAAATATCTTAATTTATAGATCTTTGTGCATTCTAAGAATAACCTTATGTTCAAGAGACTTAAGGCCAATTTATGCTTCTGAAGCATAGTCTCTGCAACCGTCAAATTTGTCTCAAAAAAAATCTACGCTTTTCACTACCTGATCCGTCCCGGAAGCACGATCCGTTCTGCGCATGCGCGAATAGATATATGTCCCAGTGTCCATAAATACTTTAATTATGGTACTAAAATACGTATTTCTACCCTTAACTCACTAAAGAGAACTAATACACATCTGTAAAAAAAATTTATGACTTTTGTGAGACAAATTTTATGCTTTTTACATTTTCTTCGTTAAACTGCTTCTCTGACGTCATCACCAGACATGCTCAGAGCAGTCTGACAAAATATGATTAAACCATGTTTATCTGCATTTTAATTGTTTCTTTCTGTAGATTACACACTATATAGCATAAGATTAAAATGAAACGAAAAGATAAAACTCAAAAAGACTGGATTTATGTTTAAATTCAAAGCCGAAAAAGTTAGCCACCGGAAGTAGCATAGGATTTTTATTTCTGGTGCAGATCGGGCAGAGGCGAGCTTTAAAACAGAAAGGATTTTAAAGGAGAAGTTCGGTTTTTAACACTTTAAGCTCATTTTCTGTAGTGTCCAGGATGAAATCGAATGATCGACACCAAAATTTTGACAATTGGTCCTGTCTCTGCTTTTTGGCTCATTTAGAATCCACCTCTGGCTGCTTCAGAATGGCTTCCATAGAGCATGTCCGATAATGTCCTTAAAACAACCTTAAACGTTCTTTTTTTAAAATATGCTACTCACCGGGTCGTCAGCGCTGTTCAATGACGTTCCAAAAAAAGTTTCGTGAAGAAAAAACGTTCCTGTAGTGTTTTATTTAGCATTTTGTAAATCCCATTGAGTTCTGTTGGAATAGTCAATATTCCCCTGCCACCGGAAACGGAAATGGGGCCTGTTTACACAGTTGTAGTCTTTTCGCTTCACTCTGTGTACTCCGACGTCGAGGTGCTAACGTCTCTGTTAAACACTTTAAAAAACTCTGAAAATGGAATACGAAAGGTGGATTCTTGATTCTATCTATTGCAACTGCAATAGATAAAAAACAAACAAAAAAACAAACAAGAAAGCCATGCAAGAGGATTAAGTAAGTTTTAGGTCTTAATTTTTTGCCAAGGTTTGTATAACTTAGCTGAATTCACAATTTATTGTTTACACTTAATTTGTCTACCTCATAGTATTTTTTCTCACTGATAAATTTCACATCCCTATTTGTCCTTTTCCCCTTCGTGCAATCATTTCAATTTCTCTGTACCCAAACCTCCCTGTTCTTGTACCTCTGCAAACTCCAACAGATTTTAACCTCAAGTGTATTTAATTTCACAGAGACTGTAATCAATCTCCAAGACGAGGAAGGGTTCACGCCTCTATTGTGGGCAGCGGCACACGGACAAATCGCTGTCGTTGAGTTTCTGCTACAAAATGTACGATTGAAAGGAAACGGATCAAATTGTTTCACTGTCTCACAAATAAAAAAAAACACTTTTTTACTCTGCATCTTTCTGAGCTGCAGGGGGCCGACCCGAACCTGCTGGCCAAAGGGAGGGAAAGTGCGCTGTCGCTGGCCTGCAGTAAGGGATACACAGACATAGTGAAGATGCTTATCGACTGTGGGGTGGATGTCAACGAGTACGACTGGGTACAAGCCTGAGCTTTTGTCTTGGTTACTGCATCACATTGTGGTTGATTATGACATTAATACAGATTTAAATGTTAATGTCTTCTCTAGAATGGAGGGGCCCCTCTGCTGTATGCTGTCCATGGAAACCATGTGCGCTGTGTGGAGATCTTGTTAGGTGAGAGGGGTCACATCTGTCCTTGTGTTACTATCTTTTGTAAGGATAAATCTCCCCCAGCTTTGTTTGCTTGATCTAACATGTAAAGGAGTTAAATTTATTTATTTTTCTTCCAGACAGTGGTGCTGATCCTACAGTAGAGTCGGATTCAGGATTCAATGCAATGGATATGGCTGTGGCTATGGGCCATAGAAACGGTGAGTCTGGGGAACTAAAATCAACTCTAATACAGTTCTGGTCAAAAGGTTATACTTCTTTATCCAGGGCATGGATAAATGTTCAACATGCAGCTTCAGTGATTTTTATTTTCTGTAATCCACAAAGGGGAACATTTTCACAAACAGACTAAAGATAAAAGCATCGATTTATACCGTGGTGTGTTAAGAAATACAAAATAGAATAAATAAATAAGGCTGAATGATTTTGACCAAAAATCAAAATGCAATTTTTTTAACCAATTTCTCGATTACAATTTTCCTATTTTCCTTTGCACTAAGCACGAGCTTGTAGATGTTTCACCCCAGTTTTTCAGTTTGAAAGCTTGCTTTCCAGACTCCATTGCTGCAGGACTTTACCGTAATCTTAGTGTGAAAAGGTGCTTACTTCTACTTGCATGTATAAATCTGCGTGCTCGCTGCATCTCTCTACCTTTCTGTGTGGCTGCAGACCCACCTTAAGCGTATTGCTACCACCTAAATGCATGGAGTGAGAAATGTAGTCTTGTCAAAGGTAATGAAACTAAAATTGAGCACCTTCGCAATTTTAAAATTGCATTTTCTTATATTGGGATTATATTGCAAATGCAATTCATTGCTCATCCCTATGAATAACCTTTTTTTTTTTTTTACTTATGTGACAGTTAATTGTTGAATATTTTCATATTTTAGGATTAAGTCATTAACTAATTAACAGATAATATTTTCACCAAGGAGTTTTCATCAACTTTTCACATTTAAACCTTTAAATTGTCTCTTATTATTCATTTTCTTACAAATATTTTCTTCTTTTTCCAAGACATTTAACAAGTTTTCACCTAACATCACCTCATCTCCCTGATATCTTCTCTTAATATTCATATATTATTAATGTTATCACATTTTATGCATTACCACTTATGAACTTGTAGCTAATGGCATTGCTGCTTTGCCATTACTGCTCCTTTAAGTGTAAATGTTAATACTGTATTAATGCTATCGTAAAAACTGCATGTTTTTTTTGTTTTTTGAAGGTCTTAATGTGAAAAATCTTTCACTGTTGTTCTGTTATTAAAAACATGGGGAACGTGAGCTTAAATAGCAGCTTGCATTGCAGAGAACATATTCTTGAGATGCTATACCCCTAAAACATTAGACGTAATGTGTTAATTTAAAACTTAAATTGATCTGCCAAACAACAGCTTTTCATGATGAAACAGATAAGCAACGTGTTAGTATTATAACTCTGATTAAAAGTAGCTCTGTTAGTCGTATTTTAACCCTTTTTTTAATTGAAATGATGTTGCAAGGAGCCTTCCTGCAAAAAGGTATGCTTATATATGCAGATACATGCATTTCTCATTAACATATGTGTTACGTCGGTCTGTTTCCCCTCTGTGTTTTGAACATTAATACAGAAAAACCAAATTCACACAGGTATGTAGTTGTCAATAGGATGATTAGGTCTACCAGGAAGACTGCAGTCACTTGGTGGAGAAGCAACCCCACTTTGAAAGGCCCTGCTTTAAACTGTTTGGATTAAAGATTAGGGAGAGACATTTTGGTCTGATTCTGGGAACGGTTTGCTAGAACTTTGGCCCATTCATCCTCACAGAACAGGTGTAACAGAGTTTAAATGTTCCACTGGAATGAGATAAGGACTTTTCCTGTTGACACTGACTGTCTTTTAGATAGATTGTAATTGATTTGATGGCGTGACTCAGGTCCTCGTCCGCTTTGGACAAATTATTTGTTCCCAGACTTTGAATACCTCACTGATATCACCCCTGTACTTCTAAGCTGAGATTGTATTTTCAGGCTTGGAACCCCCTAAGTAGAGCTAAGATTAGCTCTACTTGGTTTTACTCGGATAAAAGTAGATGTTGCCATTCAAGGAAATACTTAAGAATAATAAATAATTTGGTGAAAAGCTGCTGAAACTGGCATACTACGTGTAGATAAAATGTTTAAACATGCTCAAAATTAAATAATCAGGTAGATAAACATAAGATTAAATGCAATAGGAAATTTTAAAGACTTAGAAAAAGAAAAGGTTAAAAAAAACATGATTCCACAGTTAATTCAGACAGAATACATACCCCCTTAAATAACCTTAATAGTTGGATTAAGAACAATATGTGTTGTTTTGCTTATATAATTATTAATTAAAGGGGGGGGAGTTTAGAATTGAAAAGGTGGTTTATTTTGTCAATATATGGTTTCTGCTTAAAATGCGATTAATTTGAAACATATAATCCCTACTAGCTAGCTACTAACTAACTATCCACTTTGTCCATGGCATCCATACCACAGGCAGCTAAGGAGACCTTAAGCATGATACAGCCACCACTGTGCCTTACATCTGGCACAGTGTTGTTAGATGAATATATTTTTCTGGTAGACAAATTGCTTAATCTTTGTCTCTCATTTGAGCGTAAAACTTGTCTTAAGAACTAATTTAGGTGTGGATTTTAGAGCATGGTTTTATTTCTCGCTGGGTGCCATTTATTTCCTCATGGGTTATAACAAATCTTCTCTATAGATTGTTTCCAGTTAATGGCTGGGGACACATTTTTAATCATAAACTTTATATGATTTTGACAATTGATCAAGTTGTGTTTTTAATATCCATAATTTAAAAGAATTAAAAAAAAATGTATGTGTATTTCAGTTCAACAGGTCATGGAAGCCCACCTACTGAAGCTACTGATGGGAATCAGAGAGTAAACTTCTGGAGGATGATCCTTATGGGACATTGTTTGGTGCTGGACAATCATGTAGCATGTCCCAGAATATTTAAGTCTCAAAAGATAATCAAGCAGTGTTGTAAAATGTTATTCATTTCATTTTATGCACCTGTTGCACGTGAAGGTTGTGCTGCACTTGTTTTCAGTTCTAACTCATTTATTCTCTGCTCTTTAATGTTCTTCTGCTGTTCTGCTTGGAATCTGGAGTGTGGAACAAGCCTACAGGAAACCTGCTGCATAAAGTGCACTGCAGGGCAAGTTTAATTTGGCTAAAATTGAGCAAATGAGTGGTTTATAAATTATAACCCTGTTTTCACTGGTTTTTATAGCTTTATTAACCATGATGAAACCATTTCTAAAGCAAAAATAAAATGTGTCTTTGTAATATCTGTTCCTTACAGCAAGCACATCTCAGAGGCACATCGAACTGTGAGATCAAGAAGCTGCCAGCCTATCTGGGGATTTATTTATTTGAATTTGTTACGACCATCGTAGGGTCTGTTGTGTTTATGTACAGTGATGCTTAGATGTTTAGTGAAATTTTAACGACCGTACACTGCAAATAAACAGCCCAACGTGGTATCGTGGTGCTTTTGGCGGTTTCATATCAACGGCTTTGTGCATTAAAACGGTCGTTTTTATCCTGTCTGATCCTTTTTTCTACTTATAAAATTCTTTTATTTTTCAAAAGCTGTTTTCAAACAGAAAAACAGTTAGTTGCCTCTAACCTCTGGCCAAACACAGACTTGATAAAGTTGTTCTGGTGTTAATTTATTTAGAAAAAAAAAAAAAGGTTGGTCTTTGCAACCATGTGGCGTGGTTTTGTAAAACTCAAATAAAGTATTTAAAATCCCATTTTTTTTGCTTTTTTATTGTCACACCCCACTCATGGGAACTGACAAAAATGGGAGACAGACGAGCGGATTGAAATGAACAATTTATTTTCTCTTAATTATTCCATTGAAGAGCGGCTCAGCCAGTCAAAGAGAAGTGTGGATGAATGCTGCCTGTTCCGGTCTGGTCTGGAGGCCAAATCAAGCAGAGAGAGTGACTGACTGGATGTCAGTATTTAACAGCCATCAGGTGCTTTTAATTAGCGGCCCCTCTACCTGCTTCCTGAAAAGAACAAAAACCAAACTGTGAAATGACGACACCTACTGGACAGTAGGGGATCTTCACAGTATTTAGATAAGCTGGCAAACATACTGAGGCTCCATTAGCATTTTTTGAAGGGCTTATATCAAAAATCGAAAATGTCAGTTATCACTGAGTCACTATGAGCAAATAAAGACACCAATCTGTTGTAATACACTAAGGAAAACACCCTACTATTTTATGCAGGGTTTCCACGGGTCATTAAATATCATTGTCATTAAATTATAAATATTTTTTTAAATTAAAGACTTAATTTAAAATAATTAAATGTGATTATTGTGGCATTTAAAATGCTTTATTTAAAAAAAAACAAAAAGTTTATAAAAAAGATTTCGTCAGATATATTGTGATATATTTGCGAGGAACTGCTTCGGGTGGATTGTAAAGCCGTATGTTTGAAGAAAAGCTGGAGTAGCAGAAAAGCTAGAAAATGAGGAAAATGCACATTTCAACAGAAATTGGCTAGAAAATGAGAAGACATGGCTGCAGACTATTGACAGTAAAGATGGCGAAGCTGTTTATATATATATATACACTATATTGCCAAAAGTATTTGCTCACCTGCCTTGACTCACATATGAGCTTAAGTGACATCCCGTTCCTAATCCATAGGGTTCAATATGACGTCGGTCCACCCTTTGCAGCTAGAACAGCTTCAACTCTTCTGGGAAGGCTGTCCACAAGGTTTAGGAGTGTGTTTATGGGAATTTTTGACCATTCTTCCAGAAGCGCATTTGTGAGGTCGCACACTGATGTTGGACGAGAAGGCCTGGCTCTCAGTCTCCGCTCTAATTCATCCCAAAGGTGTTCTATCGGGTTGAGGTCAGGACTCTGTGCAGGCCAGTCAAGTTCATCCACACCAGACTCTGTCATCCATGTCTTTATGGACCTTGCTTTGTGCACTGGTGCACAGTCATGTTGGAAGAGGAAGGGGCCAGCTCCAAACTGTTCCCACAAAGTTGGGAGCATGGAATTGTCCAAAATGTCTTGGTATGCTGAAGCATTCAGAGTTCCTTTCACTGGAACTAAGGGGCCAAGCCCAGCTCCTGAAAAACAACCTCACACCATAATCCCCCCTCCACCAAACTTTACACTTGGCACAATGCAGTCAGACAAGTACCGTTCTCCTGGCAACCGCCAAACCCAGACCCGTCCATCAGATTGCCAGATGGAGAAGCGCGATTCGTCACTCCAGAGAACGCGTCTCCACTGCTCTAGAGTCCAGTGGCGGCGTGCTTTACACCACCGCATCCGACGCTTTGCATTGCACTTGGTGATGTATGGCTTGGATGCAGCTGCTCGACCATGGAAACCCATTCCATGAAGCTCTCTGCGCACTGTTCTTGAGCTAATCTGAAGGCCACATGAAGTTTGGAGGTCTGTAGTGATTGACTCTGCAGAAAGTTGGCGACCTCTTCGCACTATGCGCGTCAGCATCCGCTGACCCCGCTCCGTCAGTTTACGTGGCCTACCACTTCGTGGCTGAGTTGCTGTCGTTCCCAAACACTTCCATTTTCTTATAATACAGCTGACAGTTGACCGTGGAATATTTAGGAGCGAGGAAATTTCACGACTGGATTTGTTGCACAGGTGGCATCCTATCACAGTTCCACGCTGGAATTCACTGAGCTCCTGAGAGCGACCCATTCTTTCACAAATGTTTGTAAAAACAGTCTGCATGCCTAGGTGCTTGAATTTATACACCTGTGGCCATGGAAGTGATTGGAACACCTGATTCCAATAATTTGGATGGGTGAGCAAATACTTTTGGCAATATAGTGTATATATATATATATATATAAATAAAAGAGTCATGGGTAATTGTTGATACTAAAACTATTTAAGTGCATTAAATTACTCATTCCTGTATAAACCCTGTAGCAAGTTCTCCCACTCAGAAATCATGGAGGGTGAAATTGTCATCCTAGTTGCATTTCCACTGTGAGAGACATAATCTAAAAAAAAAAAATCCAGAAATCACAATGTATGATTTAACTATTTATATGATAAAACTGAAAATATTTTAACACCTGAGACAATCAATGCTGATAACCATAGTCTAAATTACCTAATTGGTGTGAGAGGTTGATTTTAACAGCGAATTCAGAAGTCCAACCTTGAATAATAGACTGAATAACCTTTGTGAGCACATTTCAGCTATAATCATTTAAATAAATTGGTTTTACCGTTGATTTAAATGATCCATTTAACTAAAGTTCCAGTTACCTCATAATCTCCTGGTTAAATTACCTAACTGCATCCTAGGAAAGGAGCTAGTTTTATTTTATAATCCAACTTTTTAGTTTCTAATTCTTTAGCATTTCTACCAGGAGCCACAGGTAGCAATATCCTGTTTGAATCCTGAGAGACCTTTCAGTGAAGGCCTTTATGTCCTCAGCAATTTTGTTTAGCATATAACATTGTGCCATTGTTATCATGCAAAAAGAAGAAAATTCAGTATCTGCTTAAAAAGATCCACCCAAAAAGATCTGCAGCACATAAGGGATCAGATAAACCGATAAAAAAAAAAAAAAAATTAAAATCAAATTGGCCCTTAAACAGTTGATCTCTGCCCAAAATGTCAAATATATTGAAGGTACTAAAAAGCATACCGGTACAAGTCTTACCAGTGTTGTTGTTTAAATGAGAGCTTCCCGTTTAATAAAAAGATGAATGTTTCTATTCTTAAATGCACATCTATGAGAGTCAGACGGGTGCTTAAGTACCAAACCTTCCATGACAACGTAAAAGTAAAAGCCACACACCATGTTTTGTTTAGTGACAGTAGCAAAGGTTTATTCCAGATATGGTGATTTTAGGGAGGCCACAGTTCAGTAACGCAGAAAACAGATGTACAACCGGGGCATCGGATACGTCTTCAAGCACATTCTCCATATTCCAACTGGACATTAAGACCACATGAGCTCAACAAAGCATATAGATTGCCTGCTGGCAGAAAGGTGGAATAAGTAATAAAGTACGTCCAAATACTGTGACCCCAGTTTTCATACACAGTACTACTCTACAAAAGGACTTAATGACTGAAATGTAGGCTGATATAATTCATGGAGGTGTTGCATATTTTACAGAATGCTTCCACTGCCGACTCTCCACTTCTTTACACAAAACTAATATCTTGTGCCCTGCATGGTCCTGCTGAGTTCTGCCGTCTCTCATTTCCTCTAATTGGCCTCATCCTTGGATGCTTCGTCGAAATTCTCCACAAGATCTGAAACACAAACATGGAGGTCAGGAGTGATTGAGAAGAAACCGTTCAGGAGGAGAGTTTATGTGAAACATGACTCCTGACTCAAGTCCCAAATTGACCGTTTCACACATTTATTCATACAAACACCAGCTTTGATGTTTGCTGTTGAGAATTTAGGGGGGGGAAATCAAAACAAAGTGGAGCACAAATCTGAAAAAAAAAAAAATGGTTTTAATGTATTTTAATGATCAAATTCTAAGTGTTCACCCTCGTAATCACTTTGATGGCCCTAAATAAAATTTTATGCCCAGACCCTTAAAAAGTGGAATTGTTCATGAAAGGGCAGCAAAAAGAAGCGTGTTTGCTGTGCCTCCTACATGGTTTAAACCAAACTGCAAACATCTGGAAGGAGGAGGAGCTCAGTTTCAGATAAGTGGAGAATCAACACATTGATGACGGGACGGGATAAATGATCTGCCATCGATGCAAAATATAAACACAGATCCATATAATCATTTTTAAGATAAGCCTTTGTTTTTCATACAAGGCTAAAGTAAACAGGTGATCTGTTATTTCTTTAAATCAGGAAAATGTAAAATCCTTAAAAGGGTTTTTTCACTGAGGTTTTTCATCTAATGGGAAAGAAGTCTTACAGCCACCAAAAAAAGGATGCTAATCTTTGAAAGCAATGCTCATAGACACTCAGCAGAAAGAACTTTAAGTGAGAATTGTTTGTCGATTTTTAATCAAAAAGTATACAGGTGCTGGTCATAAAATTAGAATATCATGAAAAAGTAGATTGATTTCAGTAATTCCATTTAAAAAGTGAAACTTGTATATTATATTCATACATTACATACAAACTCATATATTTCAGATGTTTATTTGGTTTAATTTTGATGATTACTCTTGCTTGTACACTTTTTTCGACCACATCTTTTCCTTCCCTTCGCCTCTCTATTAATGTGCTTGGACACTGAGCTCTGTGAACAGCCAGCCTCTTTAGCGATGACCTTTTGTGTCTTGCCCTCCTTGTGCAAGGTGTCGATGGTCGTCTTTTGGACAACTGTCAAGTCAGCAGTCTTCCCCATGATTGTGTAGCCTATAGAACTAGACTGAAAGACCATTTAAAGGCTTTTGCAGGTGGTTTGAGTTAATTAGCTGATTAGAGTGTGGCACCAGGGGCCATCAATTTTGAACCTTTTCACAATATTCTAATTTTCTGATATGATGAATTTGAGATTTTCATTTGTTGTCATTTGTAATCATCAAAATTAAACAAAATAAACATCTGAAATATATGAGTTTGTATGTAATGTATGAATATAATATACAAGTTTCACTTTTTAAATGGAATTACTGAAATCAATCTACTTTTTCATGATATTCTAATTTTATGACCAGCACCTGTATATTGTACATCCTTCCATACAGTGATCAGTGCTCTTAATGTGGTGATGAACTCTTAAGTCTGAGTTTGCAAGGCCTCTTTACCATCACCCCAATTTTGAGCTTCCTTCACATATTCAGGTTTAAGTCAGGTGTCGCACTGGCTTTCCGGAATGTTACCTTTCTTACAGTCAGAAGGAATATGCCATTAAACAATTACTTTTAATCCCATACCCACCAGGGTTTTGCACTACTTTAGGATTTGATTTTAAAAGGTTACAAAATCTGGATTTGCAATGTACTGACTAAGGGGGAACAATGTGTGGAAAAAACTGGGGGGAAAAACTAGCTTGTTTTGTGAAATATTTTCTTCTAGTCTGAGTTAAAACAGTTTTATTCTCAAAATTCCAAACTTTTCCAGATTTATCTTTTATTTTTTTCTAAACCAGAGTTTTCACGGCATTCTGGACATTAAGTGATGACTTCAAATCTGGTATTACTGACAAATCATAGCAAACAAATGAGATAATATTTTGGTTTCTAAGAATAAAAAAGTGAACACCACTAGTCTGCTTAATGACCTGCCAAGATGGCGGCAAGGTGCCCGCAGGAAGTGATTTCTTTATGCCTTAGCCTCTGCAGAATTCACCCAGGAATGACAGGATTTTCTGAGGAATAGAAACTTTTAGGATTTCTCTAAATGGTTAGGGTGGTTTACATTTTTAAAACAAACCCAAATAAAACAAGCGCAGTTTCAGTTTCTCAACCTTAAAGTCCAAAAAGTAGAAAATGTCCTCTTATTTTGTATCTTATTAGAGCATAAATTAAGATGTTAAAAACAAACCATGTGATTTAATGTAACTTCTTTTAATTAGCAACCCTTTTAAAAAATATTTACTTTATTTTTAGTAATGGATGTAGGAAAAAGAGTGAACTTGACAATAATGTGTTACTTTTTATTGGCGTATCAGCTAAAATCCTAATAAAGTATGAGCCTATAATCTTTATTTTGGTTTTTAGTTATTTATTTCTGTAAACACAATAATGCCATTTCTAATTGTATTATTCTTCACTGCTGTTTTTTGCACTAAATACATACATCAAATCCAGCCGTCTGTGTGTTTTGTATGTTTGCTAAAACTATATTAAAAGTAACAAAAAGCAAAGACTATGTTACAAATGGTGACAAAAAGCATTAACAGTTGGCTTCTCTCTCCACTGGGAATGTGAGAAACTTTCCTGTCTCAGTCACGTTCTCAGAGGGTCAAAGGTTAAAATGGAAACAATTTAAGCAAACATGTTCCCTTCAACTGGAGAACAAAGGAAACCCAATTCCAAAAACAACAATGTGATGGTGAGGTCTGTCGACCCCTGTGCCATCATGCTGCTACGTAATCGTTTGTTGCATTAGAGAAGACCTGAGAAGTCCTGGGAAAGACTGACATCATCCTAATGACAACCGCATGTGTTTGGTCCACCTTCTCCACAAAGGAAAGCAAACAGATTTGGGCAACGTCAAACACTCTCAGGTGGAATGGCCTTCCCTCTTTTAGAGCAGTTTGGACACTGGTCATTCTTGGATTACTGCCCTCTTACATTTGTACCTTACTCACACAGAAAAGGATGGCTTCTTATGCACAGAGATCCAACGATCAGCTGTTGCTCACTGTTCCTTTGGCCCACACAGAACTAGGGAAGAAAGCCTTTAGCTACGCAGCTTGTGCGTGGAATTTTTTTTTACAAATAAACTGGAAATTGACTGAGTTTTTATCTTGAAAGTGAAAGAATTTGAAGCAGCCTCAATGATCTGTAATTGTTTTACTTGATGTTTTTTTTTTTTTTTTTATGTACCTGTCATTTATTTTAATGTATCTATGTTTCTTATGCAACTTTGCTGCCTCTTGGCCAGGACTCCCTTGAAAAAGAGGTTTTTAATCTCAATGGGTTTTTTTTTCCTGGTTAAAAAAAAAACAAAAACAAAAAAAAACAGACAAATCTGAAGGCTGCACCAAAATCAACAAAAACCTTTTTCTTCAGCGCTGAAAGTAAAGAAAACCTGCAACATTTATTCATTTAGAATAGGGGAAACGTGCAGATAAATGATGGAACTACATTTTGTCTAAATTAGCAGGAAAAGCAGGTCTTCATGCTCTCACCTGGAACATCATCGTCTTCCTCTTCTACTGTTGCAATCGGCGCTTTTCCATCTGCAGCTGCAAAGAAAACAAAAATAATGTATATAAAAAAAAAAAAAAAAAAAAACCAAAACAAAAAAGATCCAAGGTAGCTCATTGGCTCAAGACTGAGGAGAAAACCTGTGTAAGGTTACATACCCTGTTTGGGGAGGGCCTCGGCGAGTCTCCTCAGGCTCGTCAGGCTGTCGGCTCCCAGCTGGTTGAGGATGCCGGGCAGCATCTCTGTCAGCTGCTTGGTCTCAGCGTGGCCGGTGATGGTGAAGGTGTTGGCGGCCAGAGAGGCCTGCACTTTGGGGTTGTTGAAGTGGATGACTGTTCCTTGGTTTGTGAACATGTTCACCTGGAATGAGACTTGGAAATTTTAGACGACAAGTGTGCGGGAGATGACAGATTCATCTGGAGTTACGGCGCAGCCGTGCCAACCTCTTCGATGCCGGAGATGTTGTTGACCCCGAGCTTCTTTAAGGAGAACTGGAGCTTCTTGTCGTCGGCGGTCGCCGTTCTGTGCACGACCTTCTTCTTTCTGCGAGCGCTTCCCTGTGGAGACAGACGTGCAAACCTGAACATCTTGCAATAAAAGAAACCAAATGCCAAATTAAACCTTTGCATGTGTTAGCGTTACCTTTCCGCCGATGCGGACTTGCGCTTGTAGTTTAGCGAGTTTTTCTTGATTCATAATTGCTTCTTTCATCTGCCAAAAAAAAAAAAATAGATACAACATTATATGATGTTAGTACATGACCAAAGATTTAAAAACGTAGGAGCACAAGCCCACATGATGCCAGACCACAACCACACCATGCACCTATGAAGGCCTGACTGTTTAGTTCCAAATTAAACACAACTTTCCCTGGGTTAGAATAGAAACATTGATGCTTAAAGGGTTTAATCTCTAACAAACTTTAATGAACCTCCCACTTGTTGCAACAAGAACTATGAATCAAAATGTAGCAAAGAGGAAAGGTTGCAGCCAGAAACACCACAGGCCATGGAGGCAGCTTTGAAACTCTGTTCCAAACTCCTTCCTAAAATCTGTACGTCTCTAATCCTTTATCAGATTTTGCCTTTATCCACTCATTTAACCTTGAAGAACCTTAAAAGAAAAAGCAAGAGTTTTAGGGTTCAGAGTCATAACTTTACGTTTGCAAATGTGCCTTTCTGTTATAGCACAAGCTCAGGGACAAACAGACAAAGTAACATGTATGATAATCCTGCTTACTTATTGCTCACCAATAATATTAAGAGCTCTTTTTGCACAAATCAAATCCCGCTTTCACACTCTTGGCCTGTTGTCTTGGAACAAAGTTTCAGAATTGATTTGCTCCATGCTCTTCATTGATAAACCTAACAGCTGAGTGATCTAAGAACATACTTAATAAATGCTGCAACTCACAAAAACAACAGGAAGTTGAGCTCTAGCAGTCACTACTCCACTAAAAGCAATTAATATTTATGTTTTAGCCCTTTTATTGATGTTTAGCAAAAACACAGAACTAAACATTGAGATTAGAGGTACGACTAAAGGTTATTTTGCAAATGGATTTATTTGTTGATACTTTTTTTTTATTTACTGATTAATAAATTGGTAGCAGAAAGCTCCTTGAAGATTTTTATACACAACTTAAACCAGAGAAAGATATAACTTAACTTCATGGGCTGCTGATAGAGCATATTCACAGACAAAAAAAAACAGTTTTTCAATCTCAAATGCAAAATGTTAATATATACATTTTTACAGCCTTGTCATAATTACTTCTCTTAAGAGCTGTTATCCTTTCTCAATTTCCAGCTTAAATAAGCTTATTATTCTAAAAGTAGCAGTGCAAAAAAGATTGTTTAATATTTTGTGTAAAAATCTGTTTTACTTCAAGGCTGCGGAGAAGTTAGATCATACTAGATGCTTTGATTTACATTGTCATCTAGAGAAAAGCACATTTAACTTAGAAGGAATACCAGTTTTAAATGAAATGGGGTATTAATTTTCATCAATCTTCAAGCCGATTACCACAACAGGACAATGTGATGGTTTTCTTTATTACAATAATTATAAAATGAAGGATTAACCCAGTTGTTCCTCAATACAACCTTCCTCCACCAGTGTCCAAAGTGCTGTAATTGGGCTTTGTGATCCCAATAAGATCCATTTCTGGTGTGGACATGGAGGGTAGAGTCCAACCAACAACCTAAATGAGATATCAGATCCAAGCAGTCTTTAAAAGCTGCAGGAATAAATAAACATATTACTGCAGGGGTATTTCTTTAAAAAGAATTATCACATTCCATCAGAATGAAAAATTTAATTTGATTTTGATGGTAGTCAATGAAAGACTTGAGCTTATTGTTCAGATCAAAAGCTCAACAGATTCGATAGCTTCATTAATGCTTTTTACGATGTGAGGATAAGTCTATATCTGTTAAAATATTGCAGTTTCCCTACACTTACAGTACATTTTCCTACACTTAGACACCTGGAAAAGCAACCATGCTGCTGACATTGCTGCTCTGCTTTAGCTTGACAGCCTATAATCCTGTCCTGCATCACACTATGTTGGTCACATGTCCAAACAAAAACCACATGACCGCCCCCTACACACACACACTCTCTCTCTAAGACAGATACACAAATGGAAACAGCATGGAAATAAACAATTGAGGCCACTTTTTTTTTAAACATATGGCAACATGAACAAAACATTCTTAAAAGAACTAATACCAGATATAAAGCAAAGTGTTTTCCTTTAGGTCAATACAACTAGTGAGGGCTCCAATTTGATTTTTTTCTCCCCAAAGGAAACAAGATTGCATCTTAAACATCCACACAAAACTAAAATCCAAGTTAAAGCTGAAAAAATTAGATTTTTATAGTGAATTTCAGAAACCCACTAAATTATGTAGCAACAGAAAATAAATAATTCTGCAATAAAATTACTACAGGAAACAGGTAAAGTTGCAAAAGGAATTTCCTATTTTCTTGTTTAGATGATGCTGTAAACCAAGTGATGCCAAAACCGAGGTAGGATCAAAAGTTTTTAATCTTTCATAATCTATCAAGCCATAGGTTGAGCACTATATATGCTAAAGTTCACAGGGTTAAATTTTAGATTGACTGCCTCTGATGATTTCAATAAAAAAGCAGGACCTGACCACTGAAAATAATTATTTGTAAACCATTTCATTTCACTTCTAGCCAACTGAATAAAACTTGATAAAAATAAACACATGGAAACTAAAGTTGCATCTAGTTTATTTATGCCAGTTCAAATAAACATAAATCCCCTTCTTATGCTATTTTAGGTCTGACCCACCAAATCTAAAATCGATAGTGTTTAATAATGATGATGATAACTAGCACCGATGCAATTTTTGGCCCCAATATCTGGCTGTGCATTATTGGCCGATACCATCTATTTAGAATCAATGTGTGTGTGTGTGTGTATACATGAAGAACTGCAAACTACTTGGATGTAAAATAATTGCCATCATGGCTTTTTCAAGCTGCTGCCTACCTTTGTGAAGCAGGAAATAGACTAATGCTACGTTCAGACCGCAAGCAGCAAAGGCAGCAGGAGCAGCTAGTTTACATGCAAAGTCAACGGTTGATGTGGGGGTCTGAGCAACTCTGACAGCAAAATAATAGTAGAATGGCTGCCATCTTTACAGGCAGAGAAAGGATGGGGTAGCTCCGCCCAACGTGCATCAGACCCACTTTTCGACCTGCTCCAGCTGTGTGTCAGAACTAAAATTGCTTAAAAAATGAAGCCGCACCCGTGTTTTTGCTGCTCTTTCTGCTTAAGGTGTGAACCTAGCATAATACAAACTGAATACAGCAGAACTTTTTATTGCCTATCTGGAATGAGTGCCAATATTTGAATAAACTTTGGCTCTCAAAATAGTATCGGTGCCCTATTTGTCGGTACTCGCCGATACCACAATTTTAGTGCTGGATCGGGGCCCTGGCCGATACTGGTATCGGTGCAACACTAATAAATGACTTATATTAACTTAGTAATTCATGTATTATTGTACAAGAGCAGCATTTCAACCTATAGGAAGTCAGATGCCTGAAGCGCAGTGATTGGATAAAGTAATAATGCAAACACCTCACACATAATAAACACACATGCGCAGGGGAGCAGCAGTATTAGTGTGGGTGTGGTAAACCGTAAGCGCTCAAGATAAACTTCAAATCGCCAAGAATAGCACGTTCAGTTAGAAACCAGTTATCAGTAGCAAGATGCAAAACGAAAAAATGCTAACAATACCGCCCAATTAGCATGTTAACAAGCACTAAACTGAACTGTAACCAGTGGCACTGTGAATGAGCGAAGCTAGGCAAGGAACAAATAACAAAAACTGGTTTTGTCCAACCAGATAAGCCGTTAACACACCCGGTGAGTTCATATTGACTAAGCTGAATTCAGCTTAAATGAAGTTTGACGGCTTTTAGGACAGAAACCAAGAGGCTAACGTCTGACTAGCTTCGCCGCTAGCAGCACGGCCTGCCACACCGCCACACAGATCCGTGAGTAAAGTTAGCTTCACGCGGCGGCGGATTTCAGCCATCCGACCGGGAAAGGCTTTCCTTTGCCTTTTGCCGTAAGTTCAGATGATAACAGTGGAGAGAAGAAGGTATTTAAAGCCCCTCACTGACCTGTAAACTAACAGCCAACACATGCGGGGAGCAAGATGGAAGCGAGAGAGAGAGGAGGGAGGATGTGACGTCGAACAAAGAAGGGAAGCGCGCAAGGGTCTTTGCTGCCCTGAGTTTTATCCTGCAGGCTGCACCTTCTTAATTAAATAATTCAACTTGGTCGGTAGGGTTATACATTTCAATTCAGTTTATTTACATAGCGCCAATTTACAACACATGTCATCTCAAGGCACTCTACAGTTCAGCAGATCATACAGTCAAATTGATTCAAAGTTTCTATCTAAGGAAAACCAGTTGATTGCATCGACTCATTGATTCAGATGCAATCCCTCACACTAAGCATGCTTGTAGCGACAGTGGAGAGGAAAAACTCCCTTTTAACAGGAAGAAACCTCCAGCAGAACCAGGCTCAGTGTGAGCGGCCATCTGCAGAGGCCGACTGGGGTTCAAGGAGACAGAAGCAGAGATACAAAAAGCAACTATAAAGGGCGGCCCCATCCAGGAAATACACATCCAATAAACAATAATACGACATACCAGGGGCAATTCTTGCATCTGAGGTTTAGGGGTGCTGAACACCCACAGACCTATCAGGCAGGCATGATACATTTCAGTTTTCTACATACATTTTCCACATTTTTAAAACTTGCTCATTACCAATTACTTACTCCATTGTTCAATAATGCATCATATTTAGGACTATTGCCAAATACCGGAAAAACAAAGCAGAAAGCGAAATTACTTTTAAACCAGTTTTCATGAAAGGCTCTTTTTTGTGTGCCAAACTGAGTGAGTGAGTACTAAAACAGTTCTGTTTAGGACCATTAGTCTTATTATCCCCTAAATTAAAAGGCAGATTTTGAGATCCTTTGGTCTGTTGGTTGGTCTGCTGCTCTCTCTTTGTCTCCTCTTCTCTTTCTCTGCTCTGCTGTCTCATCTCATATTTTCAAAACTCTTAACAGTACAGTATTTATTGTTTATCTTTTAACTCTTCACTTTTATGTTATTCTTAAACATTTTTGTAAGGTCCACATTTGTGTGACCACCTTTACTATAATCCTTTACCTGCTGTAAACATCCAAATTTCCCCATCGTGAGACAATAAAGGGATTTTCTATTTGATTTGTTTCTACTCTATTCGTTTCTATTCTATTTTTTTCTATTCGTTTCTTTCGCCCTGTTCTTCTTCTTATTGTACAGTTAAATTAAGCCAGTAGTGTAGCATATAGATGATTAGGAAAATGTAATGAAGATGTCTTGTTTAGACAGAAGTTCATTGATATGTTAAGTCTAAGGGTGCTTCTGGAAAGCATTTAATAAGGGGAGATCATATAACCTCTGTGACAGATGTAATATCATCCAATAAATGGAATTTTTTTTTTTGTAAGATTAACAAATGCTGTTTGGCTTGCCACTATTCTGATTATTTTTGTTCCTGGTTCTTCCTGACCTTGTACGTTGCACATCCCTTGCTCCTCTCCTCCGCTTTTAACAGCTGTCCCTCTTTGGACTGCCAATCATAAAATGGATTGTATTTAACTGGATTAATTTATGCAGTTGTGCTTAAATGTTTAGACACTCTCCCATTGAAGGAAAGGCTAAATTCAAAACAGCAATTCAAATAGCAAGAAATTGAAAAATAAAAAAATAAATAAAAAGAAATGAGGAGCTTATGATCGGATTGCTCGGTGACGCACTGTTGCCTTGCAGCAAGAATGTTTAGGGTTCTATTCCCGGACGGGGGCCTTTCTGCATGAAGTTTGCATTCTCCCTGTGCATGTGTGGATTCTCTCCGGGTACTCCGGCTTCCTCCCACAGTCCAAAAACATGACTGTTATGTTAATCGGCTTCTCTAAATTCTCCTTAGATGTGAGTGTGTGTGAATGGCTGTTTTTCCTGTTTGTCTCTGTGTTGGCCTGCAATGGACTGGCGACCTGTCCAGGGTGTACCCCGCCTCTTGCCCGTAGACAGCTGAAGATAGGCACAAGCTCCCCTCGTGACCCCCGGCTGGGATAAAGCGTGAAAGAAAAAATGGATGAATGGATGGATCGCTTATGATCAATTAAATTTAAATATTGGTTTTGAATTGTGGTTTTAAAAATATAAAAAGAAAAACAAGACAATCTAAGAGACATTAGGGCAGCCATTCTCAACCTTGGGGTTCTGACCCCAATTGGGGTCGCGAGGTGATTTCTGGAGGTCGCTAAATCATTTGAAAAAATATGAATGTGCAAAATGAATGTAGCTCCTACCCAGACATTAAACAGTAATTTTATTACTCTGAACCAGTTACTTTCGGGCATAACAAAGTTTCACCAAAACAACTGCAACAGACTTTTCCAGTAAGGTCAAATCAATTAAGTAGAAACTGGAGTGGTGGGCTGTGCAATTGGAATGGTGAAATGTTGAAATGTTTCCACAGCTTGAGGCGTTTTATGGAGAGTTATGACATAACCATTCAAATAATGAAATAAATGATTGCCTCTCACAGCAGGAGCCTGCTTGAAAGTTTCAACAAGTAAGTAAAATATTATTCTTTAAACCAAGTACTGTACGTTTTTTTTAAGCTTTTACAATTTATTTTAGTTTCTTTTTTATTTTAAAAAGTGCATACAGTATAACAAAAAACCCCCACAATTTTAGGGGAGCTTTGATTTAATTTAGGGGTGCTGAAGCAAAGGTGTTGTTGGCCCAAAAATGGGCTAACAACCCCTATGTGACATACGCATAAAATAAATAATCTAATTAATCAATGGGATAGTTAAAAGATGAAATACAACCTTTAATAAAAAAGACAGATGCATACAGAGATATTCACCACTGACATAGAACTGGCATTCTAAATTTGACCAAGTTCCCTCATTGACTGATAAATACATAGGCCAACAGTACACACAGGATTTAGATAGTTCACTGTTCTTCCTGGATGCTTATAGCTATGCATACCTTACACATTAAATAACGCTTTTGAAAAAGGACAACAAACGCTATGGAAGCAACTAACTGATAAAGGAAAGAAAGATTTAACCCAAGGTGAAGTGGTATGAAAAAGCTGACCGTGAGATATTACTTGGATAATTTTAAACCAGTCTAGCATATAAGTATAGAATTTAGATGTTTGCTGATCAAACTCTATAAAAAAGAGTTAATTCGTCTAACCAGCCAGCAGCTGACCATTGGATTCATCATCAACCCTAACCCCAAAAACTGACTCTTATCTAAGGAATCCAAACAAAAAAACAACATGGCCAGTAACCTCTTAGTCAGAATGCTTGTCTTGTTCCTGGAGGATGCCTCTTTTTAATTAAACACCTTGGTTTAAATAATGTTTTTTTTGTTTTTGTTTTTTCCTACAGATCCTCCTAACAATTAGTCTGAACCAAAGGATGAGAGATAAACCAAAAAATAATAATAAATTGACTATTTCAGCTGCAGCCAACAAGTCCAAAGCATCAAGAATTCTTCTCCACGTTTATCTAAAAAAAAAGTTGCTTTAGTTGTTTTACCAGTAACTTTAGAAAAACATCCCACCAGGTGATATTAAAATAGAACAATAAATATTTCTATAGCCTATTAATGTATCCTTCATGGCAATGATAGCGCTTCTATGGAAAC
Source organism: Cyprinodon tularosa (assembly GCF_016077235.1). NCBI lineage: Eukaryota > Metazoa > Chordata > Actinopteri > Cyprinodontiformes > Cyprinodontidae > Cyprinodon > Cyprinodon tularosa. The sequence continues at coordinate 729,715 of NW_024039285.1, read as the reverse complement.
ATAAAGGTGCAACTTTGCTTTTCCACAAAGAGTTAAAGAACATTACAAAGGCAGTTAAAATGTTGAATTATAAGGTAAATGTATTTGATCCATTTTCCATCTGATTTAAACAAATTTATTAGTTCCAATAGATCTCTGGACATCCTTCCTTAATTTAAACTAAATAATTTAAATAATGACATTAGAGATGCTTTCATTGCATTAACAGAGGGTATATAGTTAAGCATCAAGTGTTAACCTGGTGTTGTAGTGATGTAATATTACTTCGGTTTGGAAGTGGTAATCTACTTTACTGTTTGTTAAAATGAATACAAGTTTTAAAAACGTTCAAAATAATATGATAGTAATTGCAAGAGAGGTTTGTTGTTTTTGAATAAAATTTTCTATGTGTTAACTCTAAATGGTGCCACGTTTGTAAGAAAAAAATTGATTGGTGTGTTGAGCAACAACGTTAAGGAAGTCTGCTGAAAATTTTTCCAAATCCTCCTTGTTGATGCCAAACAGCATTTCCTGGCAGTGCGACTGTTTGGGAAGAGAAAAAATTAGATTTGTCATCATATGATATACTGAGGTGAGATGTGTTTAGAAGCAGAGGAGCCATAAATTACAAAACACTGAAATAAAATATTAAATTCCTGTAAAATACTTCTTGTCACTAACTAGGAAGTATTTATATTTGCCCTGAAATGAAGCCTTGAAGCTTTATGTTTTGAACCACATTTGTATTGAAAATGTCTGAGTGAATTAATTAGCTGAGTTGAGTAACTTCAGGTAGAGTTCAATTAGCCTGGGTGCCATTCCGAACTTAGTCCCGCCCACAAAGTTTGAGGTAGGGGAAGTTCGGTCTGGCTCTGCTCCATAGTAGCGCGAGTATTATCGCCCACTGTCAGGCGATCCAATCAAATTGTCAGGGCGGGCTTTATACGATGATGGACAGATGACAAACAGTAACGTAATCAACCGCGTGACCAATGCGCGCTTGGGTGACAACAACAATGGCTGCCGCTGGAGAGTTGAGGTGAGTAGATTCTGCTATTAGGTCTGTTCTAGAAGATATCGACAGCAAATTAATTTTAAAAGAGGAACAGAGAAACACGATCAAGTCTCATATTGTTATTATAGGCGTGCAACTGCACGCTTTGATTTTTGTGGACAACAACTATGCCTCGCTTAACATACGTCACGCACTCTGTTGCTCTTATTGGTTGTAGATCTATCCAATTGAGTGCAGAGGCATTTTTTTCCTGGTTCGTTCAGAACACGCCCCATAATCACAGCTCTATGGAGCAGAATCAGACTCATATTCTGCCTAGAATTGAGTCGGACTACGTCAGGCTAGAGTTCAATGAAAATATTTGCCAAATTATTTCTGCCTGCTCCATATTCTTTAATTTGATGACTTAGGTCTGACAGAACAAAACATTGCAGTAACTTAACAATATATTCACTTTTACAAACAGTGATATCTCTTTTTGTTATGAATGTGAAGCGTGCATATTGTAGATCCATATGTGCATGCACTTTATGCACCCGCATCGATGATTGGAGTTTGTTACTGAGGGAGCGGAGTTTATGTTTGCACATTCACCTGCCTCTAGATGTTTTGTTTGTTGGGCCTGCAGCATAGCATGGGGTGAGTCTGAAGGAGACACTGTCTTTTGACCACATCAAATCAAATCCCTTTGCATGACAATGCGACGTTGATCTGTTATGTGTATATATATATATATATATATATATATATATATATATATATATATATATATATATATATATATATATATATATATATATATATATACACTCACCGGCCACTTTATTAGGTACCCCATGCTAGTAACGGGTTGGACCCCTCTTTGCCTTCAGAACTGCCTCAATTCTCCGTGGCATAGAATTAACAAGGTGCTGGAAGCATTCCTCAGAGAGTTTGGTCCATATTGACATGATGGCATCACACAGTTGCCGCAGATTTGTCGGCTGCACATCCATGATGCGAATCTCCTGTTCCACCACATCCCAAAGATGCTCTATTGGATTGAGATCTGGTGACTGTGGAGGCCATTTGAGTACAGTGAACTCATTTTCATGTTCAAGAAACCAGTCTGAGATGATTCCAGCTTTATGACATGGCGCATTATCCTGCTGAAAGTAGCCATCAGAAGTTGGGTACATTGTGGTCATAAAGGGATGGACATGGTCAGCAACAATACTCAGGTAGGCTGTGGCGTTGCAACGATGCTCAATTGGTACCAAGGGGCCCAAAGAGTGCCAAGAAAATATTCCCCACACCATGACACCACCACCACCAGCCTGAACCGTTGATACAAGGCAGGATGGATCCATGCTTTCATGTTGTAGACGCCAAATTCTGACCCTAACATCCGAATGTCGCAGCAGAAATCCAGACTCATCAGACCAGGCAACGTTTTTCCAATCTTCTATTGTCCAATTTCGATGAGCTTGTGCAAATTGTAGCCTCAGTTTCCTGTTCTTAGCTGAAAGGAGTGGCACCCGGTGTGGTCTTCTGCTGCTGTAGCACATCTGCCTCAAAGTTCGACGTACTGTGCGTTCAGAGATGCTCTTCTGCCCACCTTGGTTGTAACGGGTGGTTATTTGAGTCACTGTTGCCCTTCTATCAGCTCGAACCAGTCTGGCCATTCTCCTCTGACCTCTGGCATCAACAAGGCATTTCCGCCCACAGAACTGCCGCTCACTGGATGTTTTTTCTTTTTCGGACCATTCTCTGTAAATCCTAGAGATGGTTGTGAGTGAAAATCCCAGTAGATCAGCAGTTTCTGAAATACTAAGACCAGCCCTTCTGGCACCAACAATCATGCCACGTTCAAAGTCACTCAAATCACCTTTCTTCCCCATACTGATGCTCGGTTTGAACTGCAAGAGATTGTCTTGACCATGTCTACATGCCTAAATGCACTGAGTTGCCGCCATGTGATTGGCTGCTTAGAAATTAAGTGTTAACGAGCAGTTGGACAGGTGTACCTAATAAAGTGGCCGATGAGTGTATATATATATTTTTCTTTTCCTACCTACTCTCACAGAAGTAGAATCACTAGTGACTCTACCTGCCCAGAGTTACTTCACTTTTCTTTTCTTCTCACTTTTTTTACTTAAATTTCTAACAACAAATACACCCGTCACACACCTGAATATGTTTTTCTCCCAGGAACATTGCAAGAGGATGCTACCAGTTTGTGAATCTCCACCATTACCATTCTATGAGGTTGTAATGAAGTCTAAGTGACTGGGAACATCAGGCAACTATCTGGCATGAATTGGTAGGCCAACAAATGGAGGAGGGCAGGAAAAGCTAACTCGTATTATGTAGAGGTCCCCATCGTTCTGTGTAGTTCATAACTACAGACGATTGAATGGGTTTCCCTGGCTGCTTCACAGTCATATATCACCAAATGCAAGGAAAGGTGTCTGATGGAATACAGTAGAATTTGCCATTAGACTTAAGCCAGGAAAACATTACTTGCCTGACTATATTGTGCTAAGTGTGAAGCTTGGAACAGGAAGAATTAATGTTGTGAAGCGTTTTTTTTTTTTTTCATTAGCAGGGTTTGAAATTTTAGTTCTTCTGAAAACTCTGAAAGATTTTGAACAATTCCATGCAACAATTTTTTCCGAACAGTTTCAAACTATTTTCCCTATCTCTCCTTCCTTTGTCTGCAAATGCCCAAAGCAAAGTCCAACAAAACAAGGATGAGAGAGTTTGGTATAGATGAGCTAGACTGGCCTGCACAGAGTCCTGACTTAGATCAGTGACTGAAAGCCAATTTTTTTTCTTACAACATTCACAAATGCTATTTGAGATCAATGGTCAGAACTTTAGTTTTGATGTGAGTCAAGACAGGTGAGGAAATAATTTTGGCAATATAATGATTATTAATCAGCTTAGCTCAATTTAGCCAATTCTTTAGATCTTTTCTTGAAGAGATCTTGAAAATATTGAAGAGACCTTGCCTAATTTCATCATTCTACCAGTGACAATCCTATTCTGGGAAACTCACCAGAAGTCGACTGCTCCGCCAACTCCATCCATCATTTGACTGTCTGGTTTTCATTCCTCGGTTCTCTTTCGATTTACACCACCAGCCTTTATCTACAACATTTATGGAAATATCTTGGAACACTAATCCACACCATGAACACTCCCTCCACCAATTACCGGGATGCCCTTCCCCTTTAGCTCCCTGAATTCAGTTTTTTTTTTTTTACCTTTATGATGACCTTAATCACTTCCCCCGCTACACCTGACTGCTCATTACCTCCGAGACACTGCAGAGTCTCAAATAATGTAGAGTTTTCATCATTCTTTTTTTATTCTTTTTTCACAGCGTGGATCCTGCAGCTCAGGTAACTTCTTAGAAATATCAGGTCTTGTAAAAGATAGATACGCTGCAACAGTAATCCAGCTTTTAGGGGAACAGAGGGAAATGACTGGAAAAAAAGGATTAATGGAATACTCAAACCTGCCAATGCCAAAAAATCTAGAGGTATTTCACAACAGTAGCCAGCTACCTTAAGAGGTATACTGATGTTTACTTTGGGTCGCAGCATAATCACATTTGTCAAAATGAACGCAAAGCTAAAATTATAAAACTGAAGAAGTCTATGATAGAAGGAGGCAGGAGCACCATATAGACAGTGGTAGACATCTAAGGCAGTACCCTAAGAGTTGGACTTCCACAGGCTTTCACCAGAATCCTAATCTCTGCCTAAAGCAAATGATAGTTGTCCATGAATGGGCCTGGATGGCCAGTCCACACAACTCCCTGATTAATGGGACCAACCTACTGTTTGATCCATGATCAAAAAATCCTGATCATATTGAATCTTATCCAGCAATATCCCCATAGCATGTAACTGTACCTCAATGAAGTTGTTGTCAGACAGACTAGCTGCAAAGATGAGTCGGCAAAGTAGCTGTTATATGAGATTGTCCCATAGGGGAAATGGCAAAGCACCCCAAGCTCCTGCTACTTGTTGATGGAGTTGTCAGTCAAGACTCCAAGACCAGATATTCTGCACTGCCTGGACTGACTACAAGAAAGCATTTGAATTAATGCAGAACAATATTTTTACTTCAGCTGTTGAAATTTCTCCAAAGAGATCAGATTCAGTCTTTGCATCTCTGAGATGTTGACAGTGGAATCCTTGGAGCTTTTAGTAGACATTTCCATTAAGTTTGGTGAATTTCATCAATTTATTTAATGCGAACTGAATAAAATTACATTATTAAGCATAGGTGGATGGGTCCAAGTGATGTTTCCAAAAAAAAATACGGAACTCCTGTTGTGTAATATTAAAGTGAACAGAAAATATGACCAGTATAGTACGATAAGGGATAACAGAAATAAAATGCTGAGGATATATAACCTGTGACTTGCTACAGTAGACTGCTTCCAGAATGGATGTGCATACAAAGAAGTAAGAAAAGAATACTAAGAAATAAGACAGAGAAGTGATGGAGAGTCGATATCACAGTGGTTACGGTTGTTTGGTTCTCTACTGATGCTATGATATTTAAACTGGAGGAATGGTTCAGGCTAAATGCAAAAACAAAACCTATAAGACTATGGTTCAGAAGACTTCAGTCCTACACGAAACTGTGCAGAGCTGTGCAGAGCTCTCAACATTTATGGAAATATCTTGGAACACTCTAACAGGGGTCCTACAGGGGTCCTGTAGAGCAGTGATTCCTAACTGGGGGTACTTGTACCCCAAGTGCGCGAGTGCATGTTGAAGGGGTATATGAAAATATTTAATTTATTAGGTAGTAAAATAAATAGGGCTGTGATCTGTTTTGCATTCTGAGGGCCAAATTGAGGAAAAAAAAGCGTTTATCAACCAAAAATTACATTTTTCTTATATGTTTGAGTTCACCTTGAGATTTGACACATATCAGAACCAAGCAGAGGAACAGGCTGGAAGTAGAGAACAGCCTGGTATCTGATGCTTTTCACACTAAGCTATCAGAGCTCAAAGGTGTCTTGATGAAAACAAATTAAAACTAATAAAGTCAGTCTGACTATATTTTTTGTTCTGTATTTTGTTCCCAATTCCTCAAGTTAAAATGTGGCTATAAGGGAGTTACTCAGAGTAGCTCCAGTTTTATAAATACAGGTTTATAATATGGTTTTATTTTGTAGTTATCTCAATTCCCTACTAACTTCAAGGCAAAAATATATGTTTTTTTTTTTTTTATTCCAGATAGAGCGACTAAAAGGCCTTAGAGTTAAATGCTCAAAAAAAAAAAAAAAAAGATTAAATAAAGTAGTTTTTTATTTTATAATCAGTTGTACGTTTCACTTTTGGACAATCATCAATACTTTTGACTGAGAGGGTACTCATGGTAAGAGAATATTCACAAAGGGGTAGACAAGTCAGAAAAGGTTGGGAAACACTGCTGTAGTGGACTCAAGCTTGAAATGGAATGTCCCTGTGGATAGGACAAGTTTTGTATGTAGATGAGTCAAATATAAATTAGTTATGGTCAGAAATTGAGACAAGATTGTTTTCAGATTGGATAAAACAGTATAGAAATATCAACATTTACATATTTATTTATGTGTTTATTGTTACATTTTACTTAAAGGAGCCAAAATAAAAAATCATCTTTCCCGTTTTAAGTAATTAGTGTAAAACTCTATATTAGCATTACAGCAATCAAACCCATCTGATATTTGGTGGCCATTTCGCATCTTCTTGTATTTATTTTAAAGATGTATATTTGGTAATTAGTTCCAAGTCTTTAATGTTGTAAGGCCTTCTTCCAACCCTCTAAATGTTTACCCTTTATATAGATTAAAGGTATAGTGGAAGTTGTTCTTTTTCAAGGTGGATCATCAAAATAAGTGGTCCTCTTAATTGTCAATCATTCTGGTGATATCTTTACGTAAGGCCATCCTACGTGCTCGTCCCCGTTTTCACTTTCCCTGGTGAGTCTGACATAGCGGAAAAATTGCAAATCTTTTTTTGGAAAGTAAGCTTGTATGAGTGATGCAAACAGCAACTTAAAACAGAGTATGCACAAGGAGAAATGGGTTTGTGCATGCTCTTGCACGCGTTCCCTCTCGGGAGTGGGTAGGTTTTTTTTTTTTTTTTTATTTAAGGGGAGAGGGTGGGTCTTTTCAAAAATTCACAGAAAATTCTCCGCTATACCTTTAAATCAGGGTCTGACAGGGCATGGGACACTCTAAAAATCTATATTCTAAACTAAAATATACCACGGTTTTGAATAATTTTAGTTTCACCTATTTTATATTAACTAAGACCAAACATATCGGATAAAATGAACAGGAGTTTGTGGTTGTAATGTTTAATCAATGTTTAATCACAGTGTTTATCCCCTTAGATTTCTATAATAAATCTTTGCTTAACACGAGGAGTCACTGCTGCAGCCTTCTTTTTATTGTGCTTCTCTCCACTCTCAGACTACAATTGTCCAAATGCATAAATCATAAATACAAAGTTTAATTTCTTTGAAATACTTTATTTTCAGTCCATGATTATTTAGATAGGATTCAGATCAGTCTAAAAAATTTTTGATTTTGACCTAGAAATTCCCATTGGCCATCTCATGCCCTTACAAACAGCCCTGTAAAATAAGGCCTTCAACAATTTTAGCATCAATAAAAACCTAGGTGTGCAACAATTATTTTTTACTAAGGTTTAAATTTGCTGAGGGATTAGCATTGTTGAAATACAAATAAGCAATAGAAAACTTCCACAGTTTAAGTAACTTATTTGGCCTTTGCATAGACACCTCCAGGCAAAACCGCCCTGGGCAGAATGCCTTATATTCTATGACCTTGCATTTAAAGCATAAACTGATGGTCATTTATGAGTTTCCTGTACTTATTTGCAGTGACTCCATGCTTCCTTAGCATACCCCCTCCCAAGTTATTTTTCATTGGCTAAGATAAGAGATACTGGGTGGCAGATAGTTCCATTCAGTCTTTTTTAAGTTTGGCAGGTGCAATGTATCTGAAAAGAAATTTTCTGCTATTTTATCTGTATTTTCCACCTATTTATTTTTACTTTTTTGTGCAAGTTAAATTTTTATTGAATCTCCATTCATGCTTTTTACACATTTGACTGAATGAGGCCATTTTAATCATGGATTTGCCTCTCTGTTTTTGATGCAAAACTATTAAAGGATACATAGAAGTATTAACCAAAAAGAAGAAAATGTGGCATATATTAATAAAGGCAGTCGGAGGGCTCTTGGTTAGAAAGGCCTGTAGAGATTTGAGATTTATGCACATTTGGCGAACTTTGCCTTGTCTTTTATTTTACATAATAATTTTCTTGCTTGATAAAAGTAAATCGATCAATAATATAGTAACTTAAATAAACATTTGTTATGAATCTTGGAAACACCACCAATAAACTTTGAAGATCTGCCTCTTGCTAATCTTTTTCTGATATTTTTCTTGAAGAAGTTGACAGTTTTATGACTTTAGTTGAAATTTGGGGAAGTTGTAAACCCTGCAGATTAACTTAAGTCTAATAAAAAAAAAAAAAACAAAAAAAAAAACACTTGCACATATTCACAGAATAATTAACACTGCCAATTCAAAAAAAATGTTTTAGGAAAAGGCCTGAAAAAAAATCCACTTTTTTTCAGCAAAAAACAAACAAAAATCTTGGCTACATTATTGTGGTTGAATTTAATGCATTATAAATAAGCAAACCAATAGTCTCCTTTTTCCGTAATAGCCCATAGCCTAGCATTGGCTTAATGACGCAATCATTATGCATTTTTCACGAACGAATGAAAGTTTTAGTCTGGCCTTGTGTGGTCTATTTTATGACTTCGCCACCAGATGGCGGCATAAACAGGGAAACGCCTCCAACAGTCAGTGGGTCACAGAGAGAAAATAAAAAAGACAAAATAGGTCGCTTTTAGATCTTAAGACATCCTTTTCAAATGTTATGTATGCCTTTATAGCAGGATATAAAAAAATTAACAAGCATCCCCCTTTTTTTTAACAAAAAATGTTGATTAGAAAAAAGCCAAACACACGAAAGTTATTTTTTTCTTCTTTAATTAACAAATTTAGTATGCTTAGATTTCAGATAATTAATTTAATTATTTTATGTTTATCTGAAAAATTATTTATCTTTTTTATTAAAAAAATATTTAGTTGCTAAACATCAACGATTTTAAGAGCGAAAATGTGTTTCAAAATGAGTTCGAGATGACCCAACAAAAACAATATAGGCAGCGTGTTTAATTAATTTGAATTTATAATAAGACAAATCTAAAAGGAATAGCTCAAAATAATAGTTTTAAAATATAACATATACAGGGGTTGGACAATGAAACTGAAACACCTCTCATTTTAGTGTGGGAGGTTTCATGGCTAAATAAAACTAGGCTGGTGGCCAATCTTCATTAATTGTACATTGAACCATTGAGTGGGAACGTCCAATTAGCAGGGTATCTATATCTATATATATCTATATATATATATATATATATATATATATATATATATATATATATATATATATAGTAGTATTTGCTTTGCATAACCACAATCAAATAATGTGTTCACCATTAAATAGGGAGAGGAGTAACTGCACCCTCCCACGGCTCCACGCTGCAGAGGCTGCGCAGCTCAGGCCTTGGCTTCATGTATTTGTGGAAGTTGCATGCTCTGCGTGACCCGTGACTGATTTGAGTTAACAGCTGACTCTCTCACACTACAAATGGCTTGCAGGATAATCTGGAGAAGTGCTGGATCACGCAAACCAAGCGCCACTCCCAGAAAGAGGGCACAAGGGATGGAAATGACCAATCAAAGAGCTTCCTCCAAATAATACACATTTAGGTCTAAATCTTTATTATTATTATTATTATTATTATTATTATTATTATTATTATTATTATTATTATTATTATTATTATTATTATTATTATTATTATTATTATTATTATTATTATTTTAATGTTTGAGATAAATAAGAATAAAAGGGGGATGCTTGTATTCCCAAAAGCATAATTAGTATATTATTATATTTAAACTAGTGGTTAGGAATGTATCGAAATGCACCAGAGTTTTTTTTTTTTTTTCTTTCATAAAAAGAAAGAAAAAAAGAAAATCCAGTTTCTAATGACATTTTAATTGTATTATTGTTTTTTTTTCGTGCTTCTCGTTCTCCCCTGTGACGTTTCCCTCCCATGTGACCAGGGCGGTGGTATAAATTAAGAGGGAGGACCCGCCCCCTGTGAGATCCAGGTTTGCCCGTTTTGCAGGTTCCCCCCACAGTCAGTCTTATAACTCCAGGGGCCGCGCTTCAGTCTGCGAATTAAAAACATAACTCTAAAAATCTATGGAAATAGGGAAAAAGCAGCGGGCATTTCTCTGCGCCTCTCATATGAGTTTTTGACGCGGGAGGTTGAGCGGCAGCTCGGAGCGCACAGACTGAGCCATGACTCTGAGCTCGGAGATGTCGGATGCCTCCCTCCTTTCGGAAGAGACCGACATCGACGTGGTCGGCGAAGGCGAGGACGGGGACGGCCGCACGCGCTCCTACGTGGACGAGGTGGCGCAGATGCGGGACGGCATCCTCCTGTCCGGCTCTCCTCCTCCCCCCCAATGCCTGCAGGACGGCCCCACCTCCACCTCCTCCTCCTCCAGGGATGCCTTCAAACCGGCGGGGAAGAACGCACTGGTGAAGCCTCCTTACTCCTACATCGCCTTAATCACCATGGCCATCCTGCAGAGCCCCAAGAAGAGGCTGACCCTCAGCGAGATCTGCGACTTCATCAGCAACCGCTTTCCCTACTACAGGGAGAAGTTCCCTGCCTGGCAGAACTCCATCAGACACAACTTGTCTCTGAACGACTGCTTCGTGAAGATCCCACGGGAGCCCGGGAATCCAGGGAAGGGCAACTACTGGACTCTGGACCCGGAGTCCGCCGATATGTTTGACAACGGGAGCTTTCTGCGGCGGAGGAAGCGCTTCAAGCGGCAGCAGACGCAGGATTTGCTGCGGGAGCATAACGGCTTCCTCCCCGCGGCCGCCGCGTACGGATACGCACCGTACGGCTGCGGCGCGTACGGCATCCAGCTGCAGTCCTACCACACGCACTCTGCGCTGCTCGCCTTCCAGCAGCAGCAGCAGCCCAGACATTCCCACACACACATTCCCTCACCGTCACTGATGGCCACCAGCACGGACCTTACCAGAAGCAGGTTTTACCCCCAGCTCGGTTCCGGTTTGGGTTCCGCGTCCCCGGCGCAGAAACCGAGCTCTCCGGCGCAGCCGCCGCAGCGCTCCCCTTTCTCCATTGAGAGCATCATCGGAGGCTCGCTGAGCCCCTCCAGGACTCCGCCTGTCATTGTCCCGGTTTTGCCCTCTTTGGGGATCCCCAGCCAGACGCAATCCGTCCACCCAGAAGCAGTTTTAGTCGAAAACTTTCCCAACAGAGTTATCGGGGGCACTAGCGCCTGTTAAACTAACAAAAAAGTCTTAAAACTGCAAAAAAAACAATGATCAAAAAACATAAACAAACGCTCCTCTTTGAAGGTAGGATTATTTTTGTACGTTTGATTACAGCAGAATGACGGACATAAAAAAAAAAAAAAAACACTATTTGTGCCTATATTCATGCTGTTTATATTTATGGTATATTTGTTTTATTTTAATGAGAATCAAAATGATTTATTTCTTTTTTTTAACACGAGTTTTCCTTGTATTTTTCCAAGACGTGATTTGTTTCAGTCACTATTTTATTATTATTATTATTATTATTTTAGGAGCGTCTCAGGACAGGTTCTAAATGATCACATTTTTTTTTTTTAAACTGTGTCAAACACATTCCTGTTTTTTTTTTTTTATTATATCAGAAAATCAAAACAAGTTTTAAAGGTTTTGTATTTAAAAAAAACGCAAAACAGCAAAGGTATACATTTATAATTCTATTGCCGTGTGTTTTGATTTGAAGTAATGAAAGCGTTGTACATTTTTTTTGCAATCATGGTGTAACTGAGGTGTATTTTTTACACAGTTTGTTTATTGATAAGAAGAATAAATTTCTTTTTGCTAAACAAAACAAAAACAACATAGTTTGGAAAGAAGTTTATTTAAGCCTCTTTTAAAAATAAACCCAAGGTGCAGGAATAACCAGTTCTACAGTCGTAAAACCTGGCTGATATGCGTGTATCAGCCTGTTTACGTTCAGAAGCTGCATGCTTTTTTTTCTGCGCCACTACTGCACGTTTTGGAACATGCGCAAACGGGCTTTGCGTGTCCATCTGACCTCTCTCACACTCATCCTCATAATTGCGGTGAGCGGACAGGAGGGTGTCAGCCGGGTGAGGCAGGGGGCTGTAGGGTCACAGATTTACACATGATGGCCATAGTTGGGTCACAATTTAGTATATAAAAAAACTTCTTCATCCCTGATATTTTTATGATCTGCTCCAAACTGACACAGATAAAAAATAAACAGATTTAATTTGACTGATTAATATAGTGTGAAATGTAATTGCTGAAAGCATTATAACTAAGTGGTCAAAATTCGTTTCATTTTATTTTCATCAATAAAAGGAATATAATTTGAACAATTTGCTTGGAATAAGTATATTTATTGGTAGTTTTCTTTTTAAATTAACATAAAAAATTGAAGTGTAGGTTTTTAAGTTTTAAACACTAAAATCTTTAAAATTCCTATCAATGGTTTTTCGGAATGATGTTTAATAATACATTATAATCCATTATAAACATGTAAAGTGATTGATGAAATGTTTTGATTAGAGATTATTGTAGTTTATTCTGTTCTTATTTATCTTGTGCGGTTTCCACCAAAAAGCAACCAGACTGATGCTTAACTATTGGAGGAATACCTATGTCCTTATAGGTAAAATTATGTTTTTACAAGTTTTTTTTTTAATCATTTTTTTTTTTTTTATTAGTTTTTTTTTTTGTTCTGGAAACAAGTTTGGAAGCAGATCTTCAATGCTGGATAGAAACCGATTATTATTCCAATAGACAACTGCAAGTCTGTAGACAATTGTTAGTTTTTTAATTCATAGTTCAGCTCAAATGAACATTACAGATTTACTATTTTCTGCTGAACACCTTACAGATTGAATTATCTAATATTTAAGGACATAGTTTTGGAAACATTGTGAAGTAAAACAACAACAAAATATTAAGAAGCGGATGCTTCAAATTTAAACATTAGGAAATTAGATTTAATGTTTTAGGGGGAAAAAAAATAATGGATATATCAGTGGGGATTATTATTCTCCAAAAATCTCTCTTATTTTCCACAGTGCAGTCAATAGATTTAATGATCACACCTTCCCAGATATCTTCATTAAAACAAAAGTTTACTTTCTTTATTCATATTTCAATAAACTCAACATCTCAGCCTCTCTAATGTGTCTGATTTGTCTACAAAGTGGGTTTTTAATAATTTTATTAATAATGATCCCCTATTTTATGAAGCAAAACTAATATTCGTAAGTATAAATCATTATAATCGCTAATAATGTCATGTTAAACATATTTTGCAAAGGTTAGTTAATATATTAATCTTGTGATATTTCTTTTCCTTTTTATTCCTTTTACAGCGCCAGTCTGTTTAAAACTGAAACGTTGACTGAAGCAGATAAGTGGTTATTGTAAGGATGGGTGTGTTAGTATAGGAGGGGGACCTTAATCTGGTTTATGCTTTTAATTTTATTCCAAGATTTGTTTTTATGTGTTTTCTGGCCCAGGGCAGTATACACCTGCACGCTGTTATTCTTCAGAAAGTCACACAATTAACCTGTTTTTACGCATTTAATGGACCTAAAGCTCCTCAGTCCTTGAGATGATGCTTGTGGTTACTTTGCTTCTTTCTTTAAATTTTTTAGCAGCCCTCAGTGCTGCACCCCCCACCCCCCACCCTTTTTTTTTTATGTAGATAGAGCCTGAGCGCTTTCCGTGACTGGAAGTGTGCGTCCGCCGCATGTCTGCTCCGCTGATCCACAGAAACGTGCAGCGCGTAGTAGATGGCCCAGTTGGTGCAGCGCTCAGTTCAGTGGGCCAGTAGAGGATGCGTGATGATGTAACACGCACTGAGAGACACACACACACGCACACACACACATACTGGGGAGAGGGGGAGAAGAGGAGCAGGGAACGAGGTCAGTTGAAGGTTTTGTTTACAAATAACACAGGCAAAAAATAGAAATAGAAATAGAAAAAAGAAATGTAGAATATACAGTTTGGGCAATAATTTGAGGTAATCAGTAATGCATTATAGGCCTAGTTTGAAAAATAGGCTTTCATTGTGTTTGTTATTTTTTATAAAACCCTGACAGTTTTAATGTGCTGTACAGTTTTTGCGTTTATATATTTTTTCCAAAATTCCCCCTAAAATAACCCAGTTTATAGATGGGGAAATAAACTGTTTCTTAATGTTTGCGTGTTTATGTCTTTTAGCACTTTAAAGATGCCCCATTAAACGATTTATACAACGAATTATGCATAAATGCTCCAGGGAATTTCAGGAAGTAGGTTCTGTTCCTGCTCTAATAGAAATAACAAATAACTCACACTGATTTGATTTTTGCGACAGAGACTCCTTTAAATTGTAAAACGTGGAAAACTATGGAAGGGGCTTAAAGAATAGATGATGATGATGACGCAAAGTAAACATCACATAAAGTAAATCATAACGGAATTATATATATATATATATATATATATATATATATATATATATATATATATATATATATATATATATATATATATATATATATTCCATCAATCAATTAATTTTTATAGAAGTAATAAAAGGTTTAACACAGAGTTAAGACACTGTTAAATAATATAGATATGGATCTGTAACTGAAATATGCAATAACAAACAAAATATTAAAAAAAGAGATAAATAAAATAAAACAACAAATCACACACACACACGCACACACACAAAAACAACTAGATGGTCCGAGAGTCTTGGTGCCGAAGGTTTAAAAGCCCTGTGGTACGTTAAAGGCTCCTCAACATGACTTGGATGGATCATGTGGTCATCAGCCTCCTTTAGCATGACTGAAGCCAAGTGAGTACTTTATCCTGCTGGGTCACTCGGTTAATGAGGAAAGGGGATAAAGCAACATTCAGAGCACAAAATACTTGTGGAAGAAAAAAAAGTTTATATATATATATATATATATATATATATATATATATATATATATATATATATATATATATATATATATATTTTTTTTTTTTTTTTTTTTTTTTTTTGCACTATGTATGACTTCACAAGAAAATTAATCCTATATATATATATATATATATATATATATATATATATATATATATATATATATATATATATATATATATATATATATATATATATTCAGAAAATCACACTACTTTTATCCTGATTCTAATGGAGCAAACAGCTACTTAAAAGAAAATAAAGAAAATAAAAAACAGAAAAAGAAGAATCCCCCAAAAAACAAAAGAAAAAAATATTACAAACAATAAAAAATTTATGCAAATATTGTGCATTTGTCTGGCATATGCAAACACAGAACCACAACATGTGCTGTTTAATATGGGACATTTATTTTCATTCAGGAACAAACTAGTGCGAAAGGTAACTACAAATTATTTTTAAAACTGTCGTAATATGAAGTATTGTACTACTTCTAATCATTTGTTTTAGGTTTTATCTGAAAAGGGAAAAAAAGTAAATTTTCCTGTGTATAAAAGTCATATTTAAAGGTTGCATGTAAATACAATATCATTTAGGAAACTACACCCTTTAACTAACTCATTCAAGTCAAAATAATCAAAAATTATTATAAAAACTACATAAAAATTCTTGATATTGCTTTAAAACTTAAACTTTTACTTCTCTGAAAAGCAAACTTACAGATTTCTTTCTAAATATGAACAAAAAAAGTCATCAAATTAAACTGACAATTAAAATTAAAAGAAAATTATGAAAGAATGTATTAATTAAAAATATTATTGTCCTAGTTATTCTAGAATTTCATTAAAAGCAGAGAATCGATAAATATAAAATAAATAGATAATAAAATAAAATAAATGAATGTGTCAATATACCGACTATCATAAAAAAGAAATCCAATCTTAAGCATCATTGAAATAGGATGTTTATTATCTACCTTTTTTATCTTTTCTAAGTGGACAAAATTCAAGCAGTTCTTTTAAGAATAGGATTTTTATCCCTGGAATTTGTTCATTTCATGAAATACAAACACATTCTTACAGTGTTTATCATTTTATACAAGAGAGATGATTTTTGTTTTGCATTAAAAATTCAACCCCTTTTATATTGAGCCCAGATTTGCAGGAGCCTAGCGACGGCCCTGCCTCCTATAGAGGTGCAGAATCACTCAATCTGTTATTCAACGTATGGGGCTGTCTTCCTCCTAAAGGAGCTCCACTGTCTACCCTTTGAGGAAATTTGGAAGCTAATGCCACCCCTGAATGCTTCCCTAATTAGAGGCTGCTCCACACTATAAGACCTGCTGCTCAACAGTGGCCTTTTCCATTCTTGTTAAGCCATTTCTTTCTTTCTTTCTTTCTTTCTTTCTTTCTTTCTTTCTTTCTTTCTTTCTTTCTTTCTTTCTTTCTTTCTTTCTTTCTTTCTTTCTTTCTTTCTTTCTTTCTTTCTTTCTTTCTTTCTTTCTTTCTTTCTTTCTTTCTTTCTTTCTTTCTTTCTTTCTTTCTTTCTTTCTTTCTTTCTTTCTTTCTTTCTTTTTTTCTTTCTTTCTTTCTTTCTTTCTTTCTTTCAACAAAAATAAGGAAGAAATCCATACAAAATGTGAAAATTATAATTTGAAAAAAAAAGTCTACTGCCTCACACGTATAGAAAGTGTAGGATGTGGGTAGGATTATGGTGACCAGATGGGGCACAACCACGCTACAAATATATAAATGTGCAGCAAATACAAACGAGCAAAACAATGAATGTAGCAAAACCCCAAAAAATAGAACACAGACACAGATAAATGACGTGCAAATATGAAAAGCTTCAGAGAAGAAATGCTGCAATCAGAAAACCCGCTGCAGAATTATATATGATCCTTACACACAACCATTCTGCAAGTAACAAGTACTTAAACAAATTCGGAAAACCTGCAAATTCGTGCCACATCCCAAAGGTGATCCACACCACTAGAGGGAGACGGTCATTAAACCCCATCATATAAATTTTTTTGTTTTTGTTTGTCTTATTATTGATTTTGCAATACTTTTAATATTTGCGGCACATTTATGTGCTTGTAGTGCATTTGCACCAGACAGCCACTTACTGAAAAAAATAATGCAACCGTTTTTGACATCGACTCAATTATATTTAGTCAGTATGTTAAAGTAACTAAACATGATCAAGTAGATGCTGAAAACAGTTGCTTTATTTTTTTTAGATAGCTTTAGCTGGAAGTAAACATCCGAATCCCTCTGGAGTCTTGTATGTGTTGTTTGTTAGGATACAATTATTCAGGTAAGAAATCTATTCCTATCACAGCCTTTTCAATCTGTAAATATAATTTATATAGAAAAATCTGCTGATGTCTGTACATCAGCCATCGGTGACAACTCTCTTGCAGGCTGCTTAGCTGTAGCTACTATAAACTCTTTCCTCAGTGTCTGAGCCAAATGAAGGAGAGCTCTCTTCACTACACTTTAAGTTTGTATGTCATATCTGAGCTCACCACCATCCATTACATTTGTATAATTAACCGGAAGTGACCTTTTACTGATGAAAGTCTTAGAGCTTGTGTGGTAAATCCTAAAAATAACATTTTGAAAGAGACCTAATGAGTTAAAACTGATTGATTTTCTAGAGAAAAGTAAGTGTTGCTGAACGGCTGCATGACATGCTAATGTAAGTTAGTCTGGCTGGGACACAATTGTTACCTTCCAGTAAAAGTTAGAGCAAAACAACTGGTCAAATTCAGGTAAGAAGTGTCAGCATCCGGCAGAACCCAGCCAGAATTTTGGTATTTCAACACACAGCAGTCAATGATGGTTAGATAAGTCATCCCCATTTCATGAGACGTTCAAATATGAGCTACAAGCCTTTAAAAGGAAATGTTAAAAAGATGATCTATACCTCAAACCCTTTTTTTATCTCATACAGACAAACCTACAGCATTGATGAGGCCCCACAAAAAGAGTTGCACCAACAACAACACAGATGCATGAAGTGCTGTTTGACAAATCGGAATAGAAGATCTGGCCTGGAGCCATTTCCCTGCAGACAGGCCAGGGAGAAACAATGAGCTCTCACCACTTCGCAAAGTGCAAACTCACGCGTCCTTGCACATAATTTATTTAGCTGAAGACTTTCCGGGGGTGTTTTTATTTGTCCTCCATCTTGCCTGTCTCACCTCGATGTGAACCCTCAGATCCGGGATCTGTGCAGAATTATGTTTCCCGCCTCTCACCGCATTTTTCACTTTCTTTTTTAGCCCAGCACGTGTTTGCTTTGGCATGCTATCCACTCATACAAACAGCCGGGGCCTCGTAGCTTATCCATCACGCTTGTGCAGAATGTGATGATAAAATAACAGGGCGGCCTGAAACAAACCATTTGTTATGGCTGGATTTATTATTCTGTCCACTTGAAACGAAGTACAGAGGTTACCTAGACATCTCCTACTTAGGTTACAACAATAAATAGAACAAAAATGAGCCCTCTCTGCCAGGAGAAGTCCCCAGTGGCGGTCACTCCACAGAACCCTCTGAGTCTATAGCAGCTGTGTGATGTCACCGCAGCATCCGCTGACTGTTTGCATCCAAAACATCATCAAGCATCTTTGCATTGCCGGTCAGCAGAAAGCCTGCTTTCTCCTACCAGTTTCAGGCCTGATTAGTTACATGCAACAACGCCTTTCGGTCATAAACACTTCATCAAGCTCCAGCAGCCCGTTCATCATCGTGACACCCACAGGTAACCGAAACCCAGAGCTGCAGCTTGACACAAGGCAGAGCCCAAACATTTCTTCTAAACACAGACTGCCAGCAGTCTACACAGCAAGCACAGAGGTAAGTACAGCAAAGCTTGGATATGTGTTAAAATATAGAAGCTATCTTCAACAGAACTTGATTTAGTGACGGATTCTCTGCCAGCTAAAACAATACCATTGGCACTGTTTTTCCCCTTAACATTTAACACAACTTTTAAGTAAAAAACAAAACAAAATATATACCACAGATAATGACATATCCACATATTCATCTTCCCCCAAAAAGGGAAGGGTTTAATTATGCTACTACTTTATGCTGTTACTACGTATTTAGTGCTGGGTTTGTTAATAGAGTGGCCCGCTCAAAAAGACAACAGTTAATATGTGAAAAAAAAAAACAATTGTCTCCTGTCCTGAATTCATAACTCAAACAAACATGATGAATATAAGGCTGTCTAAATGGGGGAAGGAAGGCTGGGCAATGTGGAGGTCAGCAAATGTCTAGAGGTCATTGAAACTTCAACATCTCTCCCATTAGTGAAGCTGCTTCTGCAAAAAAGTTTAAAATCAAAAATATAAATACTGAAAGTTTGATCAAGCTTGTTGAGTTAAAAAAGACTAATCAATTTTTACAGATTTAAATGTAATGAACTGCTAAGCCTGTGCAAGCTTGCACTGCCTCTGTTTATCCTTCGCACAAAAAAAAATAGTTATTCATAAATTTAATGTATGCAATAATTCCCAGAGCGAATTTAATATTTAGTTTTCACCTTAATATTTGCAATGCGCTAACTCCCAACCTTAACACTAGACGTGGTTCATTTTAAGAAGTTTTTCCCCCCAAGTACACTGTGATAAATCACTCCAGGGCTACATTGGTTCTTGCAAAATCCAGAACCAGGTTATTAAAAAATAGAAATAAAAAAGCAACTCAGTCGTTTTTAACCCAACAGGTTGTACAATGTTCTGTACAAAAAAATACAGGCAACAAAATAATATCTCTAAATAGTCCTGTCTAATTTAGAACACTTATAAACAGATTAAGAATAGTATTTGATTAAACCTTAATTTAAATTGTCTCAACCAAAAACAGCAGTGTATGATTTTAAAAGTAGGCTTGTTCTTTTTAAGCCCACTAACTGTTGCACTTAGATTCTCTGTGTCAGAATCCACCAATAGATTAAAAGCAAGTCGACAAAAAGCCTGTGTGTGTTTGCAACGTAATCCTGATTGCATGGGGTAAAAGACCAAGGTGCTTCAAAGCTTTCTGTCCACGTTGTCTGCATTATGTCATTGATTTCTCAGCGATGATGGCCCTGTCACTCAAGAAGCCAAAAGAAATAAAACATCCCCACTGGAAGCCACCCATGTGGCCCATTCACTTCTTGTTTTCCCTCCCTAAATATCCTCCCCCAAACATTCCCTTCTGTTTGTGTATCTCCTCCCTTCATTTCTCTGTCTGTCTCTCTCTCTCCAGCTCTCCACCTCATTGACTCAGCCACAAAGTGTCTGTGGCAGATGATTTGGATCTGTGAATGGAACAGGAAAAAGCTGGAGCTGAGACTTTTCAAGCCACCCCTGCTCTTTCTGTGTCCCTGCGTCCCTCTCGGGCTTTTGGAGGTCTCCCAGAATCTGTCTCACTGTTTGACAGACATCCTCCTCTTGCACAGCAATGCTTTAGCCCACAATTAGGTCCAGACATCTCACAACACAAGCCCTGAAAACACTTTTGTCAAAATGCTGACCACATTAAAGATGAAACCAATGTTGCTTGCAACAAGTTGGAAATCTGATTTCCTTTTAGTGCACTTCATGGTGGAGACATTGTCAAAGTGAGCAGAACTTAAAGAGAGGCGCCTTGGTCCTGCGGAACCTTGAATTAGTGCAACCATTCTGTTTTTATTTCATAGTTATGCTAGGGAAACTTCAAGGGCGAATGTAGTTCTACCGAAACATTTTCTTGCTCCTTTAACTTTTTAACATATTTTCAAAATACATTAACAAACTTTATTGTGATTTACTTTTTAATTGATTAAACAAGACAGAAGAACCTTGCTCCAAAGAAAAATGTAAAGTAAATGAGAAGTTATAAATTTAATTTTAATTTCTCAAATCTGAAAGGGATTGCGTGCATTTGTGTTCTACCAATGTTTCAAAGCCTTATGGAACAATTGTCTCTCTGTTAATTACAGATTAGAAATTTTGGGATATCTTTGATTTGTTGGGAGACGGAAATCTCATTCTTAGCTGCAGTGCCCACAAAATGCTATTTTTTAAAGTCCTGAAAGATTCTCTGCGTGTTTTAGGTCTGGACTTAGACTGGGGTTTTCTAACGAATGCAAATGCTTTGGCGCTGTAACAAGTTCTTTGCAGCCTTTGCACTGTATTCAGTTCAATCCACCTTCCCATGTACTGAGCAGCTCCCTAAAAGAACAGCATCCCCACAGCATGATACCACCACTTCCAACAGTAGAGAAGAAAACAAAAAGTTGTTAACATATTCTGCCACCTGAAGTGTTTCTCTTATAGACTAATTTACTGAAATAGTCACAGGAGAGTGTTTGGATAGTGGTTAGAGCAGTGCTCTGAGAAGGTTGCAAATATCCGGTTAGATCCCCACAGCCTGCACTCTGGGTACCTGAGCAAAGACCCTTAATCCCACACTGCTCCCCAGGCACCGCACAATGGCAGCCCAATTCTTCCCAGTGGGTTAAATTTCTCCAGTGTGAGATCAATTAAGTTCAGTTATTATTATTTCTAATGTTACCTAACTTTATTTAGTCTATTCACTATTATATTTTAACTTCATAAAACACAATTTAACAAATTTGTTAAAGATGATGTTAAAGATGTTTTCCTCCTTCAGGACACCTGATTTGCTCATTAACAATTTTTTTCTGAACTACAGTCTTCTAAAAAAGAGAACCAACGCTAGCGTCTGAAACGTGCAGGACACCGACCCTTGTAGACTGACTGACACCCCTGTGTAGAGGGTCTGTGTGTGTGAAAAAGAATGAGAAGTGATGGAGTTTTACCAAACTGTTTCCATTTATTCTTTTTTCTGCACAGTTGAATGAATAAAAACATAATTTTTTTAGCAATAGCAATCCTGACTTTATCAAGTGGTTGAAATTAAACATATCATACTGAAAAACTCCTTTTATACGCTCTACAAGTGTTAAAATTCCTGTCGATTCATCCGGCTTTCAAGATGCCATTTTATTTGATACTTCCTCCCTGGGCACTTGGCACTTCCCGTGCCCTGTCACAACACTTACAGGGGCCTCTATCAAAGTATACCTTTGCTGCGGGGGGCGTTCAGCCGCCTCTGTGCTTCAGGGTGGCCAAGCCCAGCGGCTCTGAACAGATATCCGTTTGACATAAAAAGCGCCTCCGCCAGCAGGTAACCAAATCCAAACGCACAGCACGGTGGGATGCTGCAGACCTGCTGAAACGTAGCCCACCTCCAGTGTTAACACAGGCTAAATTTACAGGATGGATTTCAATGCAATCCCATCCTTGGTGTAAAATTAATACATTCAAGCAGCAACAACTAAGTTTAAACAAACTGAAGCGGTTGGCAGAGTGGAAAAGAGTTTCCATCTTATGTGTTTACTGAATTACTACAGTATCAACCTGTGCAGTTTGGAACCGTTCACACATTTTATCTCCAAGGTTTAGAGAGCCTCTCTTATGCTTCATTTTGCCCTCTTATAAACCGTTAAGCCAGAAAGAGGCTTTTACACCCCCATAGAGTCGGGTGTGCATGCGCTCCTAAATATGAACACCAAACCTAATTACCACCCTTTAATTATGGTAATTCAGTCATCATTATGCACACAGTGACTTCTAAACAGCAAATTACTTATTTTATTCTATAAAATCATTGCTGATAAAAGATAAAAGACTGGGGGTATGGTAGCTGCTTATAGTAGCAGAGTGTATTTATTACAGAAATAGAAACGGTTATGGTTAGGCGATGGGTCAACATAATGCAGTTTATAAATTCAATAAGGTTAACAATGATATTGTTTTTTTTGTTTTTGTAAATGTTTTAAAAAAAATCAACAGATTATAGAACCACCTTTCTATAACATCATAGATCCAAGTGCACATTAGCTTTGCATGGCCACAAGATGAGATTTTTCCCCATTCTTCTTTTCCATAAAGCTTGAACTCAGTCAGATTGGATGAAAGTTTTAATGTTTTAATTCTATTATATTTAGGGCTGAATTTTGACTGGGTCATTTTACTGGGTTTTGCATTCTTGAATATAGACCATTCCATTGTTGCTTTGGTTTTCTGTTTAGACTCCTTTTGTTGCTGGAAGGTGTCCTTCCACCCAGTATCAACTCTTTTGCAGCCTCTAACCAATTTGCTTCCAGGATTGTCCTGTATTTACATCCGTCAATCTTCTGTAAAACCTGCCCAGCTTCTCTGTCCCTGCAGAAAAAAAAGTAATAACTAATAAGCAATGTCTCCTAGAGCATATGGCAGGGTAAAGTGGAGCGTTAGTTTCAAGTACAACTGTTCAATTTTCATCTCGTCTGAATGAAGCGTCTTCTAATGCATGTATGCTAAGCTTGTTTTGAAGTAAATTGTAAAAAGGAGACTTTCTTGTTTCCCCTTTTGAACTGACTATCCTGTAATTTGCTTCAGAGTTACCAAAACATCAACTGTAGGTTCCTCTCTTTGGAAAGCCACCATGTCTTAATGTAATATTTGGTCTGCAGTTGTGACATTGTTTTTCCATACACTTGTACATCAAGTCTTTTTTTTTTTTTTTTTGGAGGTTCGCAAGCCCTTATATGCTTAGCTGAGCTGATTTAACACTTGCAAAAGACAGTATGGACGAATGCTGAGGTAAAAGGAAGGAAATGTCCCACTGCTAACATATCACTAAGGCTGAGATGAGTAGATTTATGTGTTTGCTCTGCTACATCCCAGCCCCGCTGCATTTCACTCCTCTTCCCTCACCAGCCGCAGTAACCCGACCCCCTGTGTTGACAGGCAGAGGAATGGACGCGTGCTGATTTGTGTAACATATGTGCTCATGCTTGACTTGGAGCAGGTCTTGGACCCCCTAAGTGCCTCGTTTCACGTGAATGCAGAGTCACTTATAAGGACGGACAGATCGGGCTAAAAGGTGGGAACCTTCAAAGTCAAATTTATTAGAATCTGGTGACAGGGTACGTGCCTATACATCATTTCAACATTGCTTTATTAGTTTAGACTTCATTTGATGATTGTTTAATCCACAGGATTTATGGAATAAAGTTAAAGCCATTTTGAAAGGCTTTAGTCTATTAACTGTAAAAAATAATAATCAAAACTTTGTTCACACAGGTCATAATTTCTTAGCTTTTATATCCACAGCTAAATACATAATCCAGTTTTCATGAAGTGCTCCAAATCTGTTATTTCACATTGTTTGAGTTGGCTGCAGGAGCAGCCGTTCAGTACATGAATCAGAAAAAAACAAACAGCCACCAAAAGACCTTCCAGGGTATCGTTTGTGAAACAGCCACGGCTAGAGAAACAGCGGCAGACTTTAAACAAATTTAGATGCTGTTTTTATAGCCTTCTCATACAAAAGAACCCAATTAGTGATTCTCTGCAAATGTTTGGCACAACCATCTGAAAATATTATGAGAGCAAGATGGGGACAAGTCAAGTTTTACTTACCCTGTGAGGATGGAGTTCAAGTTGTCAGTCAGTTGGCTGTTCAGTTGTGAAATTAGAAATGGTCAAGAAAGATATGATGGTGGGATGAGGAACACCTGAACAAACGCTGCACACAAAAGGTCAGAGGACCTGCAGAGTAACTGACATTAGCTTGAAATGGATACGATAAAGCTCGGTATTTCAAAAGTATCCTCATATTTTACAACTTCCCAGGTTAACTCTGCAGGAACTGTAAAGACTCCCCACAGGTGGCATAGTTATGTTGACAGGACAATCAGTATTCTTGAAATCAACTCGACTTTACTACGGGCAAGGATAGCAAGAAGACAGCCCTTGTTGACGGTAGGCACCAATTGGTAGTTTACTGCTCTAAAGGTGAACCACAGTTCTAAACATTTATTGTTTCAAAACCAATTCAGTCCTCAACCTCACCCCTCTCATGGTTTAAAGGGGAACAAACGCTGTTTTACATCATGTTCTACTCACCCATATTTTGTGTCATTTGGAGCCGTTCTGAAGATATTTGGTTTTGTTATATCCAAGTAACATCTTCCTATGAGCAACGAGTTCAAGGCACAAGCTAAACTGTTCATAATTTATCATTTATGGTACGCCAGCATTCATAACATGTAGGCGAATCACTGTCCCCCAGACATCTGCGGTAATATTTTTAATATTTATATTTTTTTTAAACAAAGTGGCGAGTGTATGACGTCATCCGCGCAGAGTTGTGACAGGCAGCCACAGGCGGCTACGCTCTACCCCTTACATTCATTCAGCTAGCTAATCTGAAACGTTCAATTCCATTTCAAGAGCGAGATCATCTGTGGAAGTAGCACAAACGGCTATTTTTAATGTAATAGTTCAGAACATGGGCTGCACAATGGTGCAGTGGGTACCGCTGCTGCCTTGCAGCAAGAAGATTCTGTTCAATTTCGGCCAAGGGTCTTTATGCATGGGGTTTGCATGTTCTTCCCTTGCATGTGTGGGTTCTCTCTGGGTACTTTAGCTTCTTCCCACAGTCCAAAACCTGACTGTTAGGTTAATTGGCCACTCTAAATTGGCCGTGTGTGTTTATGCATGGTTGTGTGTCTTTGTGTGTCTCTGTATTGCCCTGTGACAGACTGTGACAGACCTGTCCTGGTCGTAACCTGCCTCTTGCCCTTAGACTGCCGGAGATAGGCACCTGCCCCACTGCGACCCTAACAAGGATTAAGCATAGGAAATGGATGGATGGATGGATGGATGGATGGATGGATGGATGGATGGATGGATGGATGGATGGATGGATGGATGGATGGATGGATGGATGGATGGATGGATGGATGGATGGATGGATCAGAATTTTTTAATTTAATTTGAATTTTTTAATTCAAAGAGCCAATTTGAGAAATTGTTCCAAGCTTTAATTGTTTATTGTATTAACTTAGAAGCAAAATGATAATTTAACCTTTATAACAGGGAAAGAGAGTAAAGCTCATTGATCCATTATACATATAAAGGATGAAAGTCTACAGGTAGCCCACCTAAAAAAATTGAAGCACCTAGCCAATGCCTTAATAATTAAAGGAGCCATGGTGAGGGTGCCAAAGAGACACACGTGGCTCTGGAGTCGCAGGTTGCAGACGCTGATCTAGTTCCATAGTGAGAAGCGTGCCCCATAGATATGATTTGAATGTTCATTGTAGAAATGTATTGATTGAGTATGATGTTTAGGACTGAAACAATTAATCAGATTAATCGTGATTGATCAATTATTGAAATAATCGTCAACTAATTTGGTAATTGATTAATTGTTAACTTGAGTGTAACGGCTTTGAAATATGTCTTTAACTGACAGAGCAACCCACCTTGAGCAGAAAGATACAAAAATGGGTAAAAAAGATTGTGTAAACATTTTGCATTTAAGATAAAAAAAACAACATTTTTCTTCTGTCAATATGCTCTATCTAGAGCTACTGAAGTGGGAAAGCTTTATTTTCACTTGGTTTAATTTCACAAAAAGTCTTCTTTAAGGAATCTTTTGCTTTCTAATTACAATTGATGAATCGAAAAGATAATCAACAGATTAATCTATTTGCAAAGTAATTGTTAACTGCAGCCCTAATGAGGATGGGTCATCTAAGGGGGACTTGCTGACGAAGGGTTAGAAAGAGGAAACCCAGTTATTATCCCTCCTTTACGTAGCGTAGGGAGATAATGCTCAGAAAGCAAACTTAGGACCCCCCATCTGAAATATGGTCCAAAGACAATGACTCTAGGAGGTACAAAAATGGACAAAACATTATTATTTATTATTATTATTATTATTATTACTTATATTAAGGTGATACTTGGGTCAAAAGTTACACAGTTTTGCTTTAAAATGTTTATTGCAATCTATAAAAGCATTTTTTGGTCAAGATTATTTAACTGGTATAAGCCAGTTTTTGAGAGTTTCAGAACTAGCCATTCTTCCCTATCCCTGCTGAGATTAGGCCAAGCCCCTCCCACACCACCACCACCACCATTTTTCAAAGACGGGATCATGTGGTCAGAGCGATGACTAGAATTAGTTTTCCACCACACCTTGTGGTATTTTTCAATGTGTTTGGTGAGTCCTTTACCTACTTGTGGTTAAACTACAAACGACGCATCTTCTATATATGTAACATCTTTAATTCCGGTTCTTGAGGTTCAATGTCCTTCACCTTTTAGATGTGGATTTGCTTCAACACACCTTAATAAAATAATATCATTAGCAGGACACTAGAGAACCTGACCACATTGTGAGGATCTTATTCAGTCATTTGGTTAAAGAGTGTGGGAGCAGAGACCAATATAAAACGTGCAAGACAATTTGACGTCAAAGACTTCTTTGATTTTCCCCTTATGGCTCTTCCATAAAATACAGATTAGTGGTGTTCAAAGTAGCTGGGGATCTATGCCACTCTTCTGAAGTTACTATGAGTTTCACTGGCTCTGATCAATGCTCTCCTCGCCTGGCCTGTTAGTTCAGCAGGATGGAGATGTCTTGTGGGGTTTGGCTGTACCATAGCCTTCCCCTTTTACAAATGTTCTTGTGAATGTGACATTTGAAGCATGGGATACTGTTTTCTTTTTTGGTCTCTGCCTCAACTTTCTGAGTATAGTCATTTAGAGTGCATGTCAACCATGAGCAGGAGATAATGTTGGCTAAACATAACTTGCAGTTAAGGGAAACTATTTTTTTGGCTCTGCCTATGAAAACCAGCACTTTTACATCCAACAATGTACTGTTTAACAAGTTGTTTCCCACTGCGAGTCTTTCAAAGAAAAAACATCCTACTTTTGCTGTATTTGCTGTTTTTTCTGGTAAAATGGAAATGTTTTTAGGGAAACTTATCAGTAACACTAACTGATACTTCCATCCAAGCTAAACCAAGAAAGCAAACTTTCATGAAAGGAGCTTAAAATTGAGGTTGTCAAACTCATTCATCTTTCCCCACTTTTCCACCCTATTTACAGCTGACTGAGGGTTCAGACTGGTGCTTAAGCTCACTCTTTTCAAGGAGAAAGCAATTTATCAGTTTATGATCGCGTGCCTTAACCACAGTAGGTGCATGTTTACCTTATGGAAAACTTTCCACAGTTGTTACCTGCTTTTGTTATTGCAGGCACTTTCACAGTCTGGCAGATTGATGCTCTGTCCCTAATGCTTGAAGACTTCCCCAGTCTGAACAAATAATCACTTATTCTCTTACAGCGCAGCGGGAGGCTCTCTGTAGGGATCCAGGAGGGGGTGAGGTTTGATGGAAGAGCAAGAAGGGGAATTGAACTCTCAACTTCAACTTTTTACATGTTGCTGTGTTGAGGGCGGTCAGTGTGGTGACCTCTCTGCACTAGGAGGGGTCCGCTGGTGACCTCTGCATCCCCTTCCAGCGGCAGCTCAATGCAGACCATTCATGAGTGAGTGTTTATGCTTGTGATGCTCCAGGGGGACGGCTCACTACCCGCTGCAATTTTATGGAGCCTGAGGGGCTGAAGGAGGGAGAACTATCCTCCTCATTCTTTCACTCAATACCATTTCAATTGACCTCTCTTTCTTTGCTAAACTTCTCTTCTTCTTTTCCCAAAAAGGAGCAAGAATGCACCTGACTCCTGATCCTGCTTCTTTCAACAAAACACCTTTTGGCTGCATAAACGTGAACGAACTGATACGCTCTGGAGAATAACATAAACTTTCACTCTCTTGCATCGCCTTGTGCAAACTAAAAGTCAGGACGGGAGTAGAAGGCACAAAGGGAAGGACATGTTGAGGCGTGTCTCTAGGCGCTCAACCAAGTCAGCCTCTAAATTATTAAGCTCCCTTCGTACTTCAGCATCTGGATATCAACACAAAAAACCCACTACGTTAACACCCCCTCTACTCGCCCAGCAGGACAGGGTAGGGAAGAAGAGGAGGTGAAGGAAAAGTGAACACGTTGTGTTTTTACAGCTGAGGTCGCTGAAGTTGGATGTGCAGGATCAGGCAGTGAGCAAAGGATTGGTGGTGATATCTTCAGACAGCTCCCTGCCAAAAGGGATCCATCAGTCAACAGCTTGCTTTGTGTAATCTGTACCAATTGTTTGATTGGCTGTTGATAAGTGTTTTAGCAGTACTTAAACAATAAGATATTTGATCCCAGGTTTTATTTTGTTACCTTCTGTTTTTTCTTCTTTAAAAAGATGGATTTTGCATTCTCTGTTTTCCCTTATATTTTTATGAATCATAGATAATTTTAAAATACAGGGTTCACATTATATATGGCAAATGAAAAACTAATATGGACACTCCTGGTAAAGTTGAGGTGTTATTTAAGCAATTAAACAGAAATCCCAGAGAAAACATAGGGTATGATTATTATTAAGAATAAAATGATTATACTGTGATATATAAATAAAAGCACAGAACAAGCAATCTACATTATAAATATGAAACCCATTTCTTTATTATTAAAAGATCATGACCACTTTAACCACGTAGTTTGGTCCACCGTTGTTTCCAACCTACCAGCAAATATTCTCTACAGCAATGTTTATTAACCGACAGGAAAACAAGTAGTATTATGAAAGGTGACATTTTTCTATGGGGTAAAGTAGCTGCCGGTAAAAACAAATGCTGAAAAAAATGTTTATCAGCTGTCTTTAAATGAGAGGAAGAAGACAAAAATACAACTAATAATTGAATAAACTGAGGGCTCAACCCCAGGAGGAACACTTCAAAGAGCAGCAAAGTGAGGGGGAGACAGCTTTATTTTATTTAAAATGTCCCTCCCCTAAATTACTCTAAAATATGTATATCTCTCCCCCTAAAAAAAATCTATTAAAATGTTCATTCCTGTCTCATATTGAAAATGTTCAAATATTTCAGATTTCATTTCTTTTCTTCAGAGTTGGAACAAACATTGTTGTTGTTTTATTTTTTGTTTGTTTATTTAAACTTTTATTATGCCCCCAGTGCTATAATTATTTGTAACCTTGAAAAATTATTATGGATTAAATTGAACATTTCTGTGTTATACTTGCTTTACTACTAAAAGTTAATAAGAGCTTCAAAAAATGCATTTAATGTATTATACTGGAAACCAATATGTATGTATGTATGTATGTATGTATGTATGTATGTATGTATGTATGTATGTATGTATGTATGTATGTATGTATGTATGTATGTATGTATGTATGTATGTATGTATGTATGTATATAGGTAGGTAGGTAGGTAGGTAGGTAGGTAGGTAGGTAGGTAGGTAGGTAGGTAGGTAGGTAGGTAGGTAGGTAGGTAGGTAGGTAGGTAGGTAGGTAGGTAGGTAGGTAGGTAGGTAGGTAGGTAGGTAAACAAAAGTAATTAATGGGGTGTTGGAGTGGAGCTGTCAGCTGGGAGAAGATGGACCATTGTTCATCAAACAAGCAGTAGGTAAGATGAAACTGTTCTGGTGCCATGAGGTGCTGCTACTGATGGCCCAGATTCTATCAGAGGGACTAAAATCAGTCTGTTCAGGATGAGTGCCATCAGTTCTTATGCACATTCTACTAAATGAACTTTATGGGTTGTTTTTGTATCATATTGTTACCGCAGTAAAGGAGAAGTTTATATAAGAAAGCTTTCAAAAAAATCTAATTTGGTCATTTTGACACATGCTTTTAAACTCACTTGCATTAAAATAAACAAACTTGGGGATTTCATTAAAAATTAAATTTCCTTATTTTTATAAGATTAAGCTTCTCACGAACTGCCTTAAAAGAACAACCAAATGTTAAAAAAAAGTTCATCCATCTCAAGTACCACATCTTGTAAAATGAAAAACACAAAACAAAAAAACAACAACCCAACATTATTGTCACATGTGATGAAAGAAAGATTGTAACGGGATTATTAAATTCACATTAATTTAATTGGTATCCCTTTTTAAAACTAGCCTCTGTTATTTGAAGGTCTAATTTATATTTGGGCTGTGGATTTATTAAAATTCATATAAGTGAACAGGTTCACTGCACTTGGATTCTTGAAAACACAAATCTATAAAATATGTGTGTAAAATTTAAAGCAGGATTTTAAGGTTAAAGTTCTTGCTGTTAATCCTTCCTCATACATGCACTTATTGGTATATCTTCAGCTTGGAAAAGCATTTCTGCCCACACAGTAAACACAAACAAACAGATATCCACTTTAGCTGAAACAACAGAACGACAGTAAAAAGCTTTACAAGTGTCGCCTCTCCAGTTTGACTGCTGCTGCTCTTTAGACGCGGTGGTTTGCGGGTCCATTACTCCGTAAGTGGTATTGATGAATGGACATGAAGTCATTTCATTTATCTCTTGTTTTTTTTTTTCTTTTTTGCTGTGCGTGATAAAGACCATTTATGGGAAGAAAAAATAGACAACAAACAAGACAAAAAACAACCAGCTCTTATTGCTTAGCCTTAATTAAACTGGCTCCTTCCCACTGTACATAAAAAACTGGCTCTTAATTGCTTTGATTAAAGTTTCTCAGCTAAACCCCAGGGTACATTTTGTTTTTGGTCACCCAGAGAACGTCTCCAAACTGTCGCGCTGTGAAGGCAACAAAACTCTAAAGCAGAGGGTCAAATTAAAATTAAGTGCAGTGTGGAAGCCTTGTACTCCGGCTGATGTGGCTTAAAAGTGGCAAACACTGTTTTCTATTTTATTTAGCTTGTGTGTTTATTGATTACTGATGAACATGGCATAAACTCAATGAATTATCCAGAGTTAGGTGCTAGGAATCAATGGATACATCGAAAAATTTACGTCTACATATTACCTTACGCAACATTCTATTATTTTATTAAATTAGGTGAAAAGCCTTAAAATCAATTTAAATCCAACCTTGTTGAACCATCTTTTACTAAAGTAAAGGCTGCAATTCTTCTGTAGAATTTTACCAACAGCTTTCCTCAGAAACATACATGTTTGAATGTTTGACCTTTTTTTTATTTATTTTGCAAAATAGCTTGAACTGAGTCAGAATGCATGAAGACATTCTCAGTCGGATCATTGTTTGAGCTTTGACAGGACCCCCGAAACCATCTAACTGTAGCTGTGGCTCTGCTTCTAGTTCTGTTCTTCTATTTTCCCTTAGGCTCAATATTTAGCAGCTACCAAAAGGGGTTTGCCACAATTGCCAGGACTAATGTCCAAGTGGGATCTATAAAAATTGTATTCATGTGTTTATCTCTTCAAAGGTTTGCAAAGTCCAGCTGTAGCTGATCCAAAACACTGCTGCCTGTGTTCTCACTAGAGCCAAGAAAGTAGAATACATCAGCCTGATTCTGAAGTCATTCTAGAGGCTCCTTGTAGCTCAGATAATAGACTTTAAAATCCTTGTGTTCTTCAATAAATCACTGAATGGATCAGCACCTCAATACATAACAGATTTGTTATCAGTTTTTCATATCCCAGACCACTCAGGTCTTCTAGTTCCTGCCTACTCTGTTCACCCAGAACTAGAACCAAACATGGAGAAGCAGCATTTGATTCCTATGCTCCACTGATCTGGAACAAACTCCTAGTAGACTGGAAGTCCTGCAAGCCTGCGTTTTTTTAAAAAAATCAAAGTTTAAAACTCCTTTGTTAAGAACTGCCTTTGAGTGTTGAGGTTAAACTGTTAACGGAGGTATTATTAGTTTAAGATTGGGGTGCAACTGTTTTATTTGCTTTACTACCTGCTTTTATCATGTTTTATCTTAATTTTCTTTTATTCTGCATTTATTTTTCCTCTGTTTTATTGTTTAATTCATGTAAAGTACTTTAAATTTTCCATGTACTTATTTTTGTCATGTTTGTTTAAAGGTTCCTAACCCACGTGCAGAACACTCATCAGACAGGGAAAAAGTTCAAAGGTTTATTGTTAGAACACTGTACAGGGAATTGACAGATCCAGGGTTATCAGATCCAGGACTGGTCACGACTGGGTTCACTGCAGAGGGGGACAGAGGAGTTAGCTGATGTCCAGGTAATTTGCAGGATGTGAAGGTGCAGGTCTGTACCTGTTCTGGAGTTTGAGCAGAGCGGCAGAGGGGGGAAACCAGGAGGGTCCAGAGGCAGGCGGCAAGCTAAGGGCTTGGTGGAGGCAGAGCTTGGTTTGCAGATCACAGGTTTTAGTTTCCCTTCCAGATTCTTCAGAGAGCAGGCAGGCAGTTCTTTGACTGGTTTGACTCTACAGAGTTCTTCAGAGATCAGACAGACAGAATTCCAACAGCGGAACTCTTCAGGGTTTCTGGTTTCAGGCAGGTACAACCTGGGAAGCAGAGAGGACAAACAGATCAGGTTCAGGTTTTCAGGGAGTCAGAGATTCAGACAGGCAGGTTGGCTCCGGCTTGCTAACCATAACTGGCAAACACTCTGGCACTGGAGTGAAGCTCTCCACCTCCTTAAGTAGGGACCTCTTGATGAGCAGATGGAAAACAGGTGTTGCAGGTGAGCACAAGCCCTCAGGAAGGGATCCTTGGTGCCCTCTGGTGGGCAAGCCTCCGGATCCCAACAATTTTTGCTAAATAAATAAACTTGCCTTGCTATTGCCTTACATGGTTCCTAGCTAAAAGAAATGGGATTACTTACTGTACATACTTATCAGTAATGGCTTTGGTCTTTTCACTCTTTCCTAAAGCCCATACTTGTGGAGTGCCCTTTTGACAATAACTCTACTGAGGTGGATCTGCAGCTCCTTCGGAGTATCTGCAGAGAGCTATCTGACTTTGGTAGATTTGCAGACCATAGTCTTTTTCTATTTTTTAAATGGTGGACTGAAGAAAGCTATGTTTACTAATTTGTTTATTTGTGGTTAAAATCACATGACTTTATCATAATGATTAGTAAAAGGAGTTATTTAGAGATTTTTAAGTATAATGGTCTCAGTGTAACTGATTGTTTAACTTTTCACATGTAAATGTATTTTACTAAAGCAATCCAATATCTTTCTTTCACTGGTTTGGGTCAATACATCACATAATATTCCAGGGAAATACATGTAGTTTTAACATTATGAAAACACTAGGTATGAATACTTTATGGCTGAGAAGGACATCTATAATTTCAACCAATTAAACCCTGGCCCAGTGAATTTATAACAAAAAAATGTAGATAACTGTGGCTGGTGGATAAAGAACAGCCACAAGTAAAGCAAAAGACCCTTTTCTTGTTATGTTAGAAATCCAGATGTAGCCCAAGAGAAAAAAATACAGCCTCCCACCACAATGCACTGTGCTTCCAATAATGCAAGAAAAAAAAACAATGTTTTGTTTTTTTCATTTCCCCTTGGGCCAATCAAATGTGCATTTTTTGCATTATAACAATTTGTGCACAATCAGCTCATTGGATCTACCTACCTATACAAACTTTCTCTCTTAGTGTGTTTTTTGTTGCAAGTACCAACGTGTATTTTACAGCCATGCTATGTTTAGTTCCTCTGAAATATCACAAAGATGCTGAAAGGGGCCGCTTCCATAAAAACCCTGCTGTAGTCCTCCCAGTTTGAGGTTTCTGGCTTTAATGTGCTCTGACATACTTCAGTAAATATAATTTGCTTTATTTCTTATGATTATTTCTGTACCAAACCATGAATCTTCAAAGGTTTCATGTTTTTCCTTTAACTAACCCACTTTTTTGGAGTAGTTGAGTTCATTGCCAGGGAGCCATGACCTCATGCTGTAATTTTAGTCTAATTCCATTTGAGAGAGGAGGGGGGTTTATTGGGGCCTTTGATTATGGACCAAAAAGGTTAAGAAACTACCACTGGCTAATAGCAGAGGTAAAAATTCTTAAGAAAATAAAGATCACTTTTTGACCTTCTATACTTCCTCTTTCAATTGCAACTCTCAATCATGCCTCCTTTCTAAGAACCTGCTGCATGTGTTTTCATTTATATGACATTATTTTGATCTTAATTCTGCTGCATGTCTGCAGTAGCTATACAGTGAGCTTTTAACCTATCATTACGGTTTCTACAAATAAAAATGTCTAAATGAAATCCTTTTCCACACATAGATTTTGAGGGTTCCTAACCATTTTAAGCTAATTCCAAAGGTTTAAATACAAAGAACAAGATACAAATTTAGAGCAGCGCTTCCTACATATAAGCAAGCTTTAAATACAAAAAAGATGGACAAATGGACATCAGAGAGCATCTATCTATCTATCTATCTATCTATCTATCTATCTATCTATCTATCTATCTATCTATCTATCTATCTATCTATCTAGAACTCTGTGTTTGAGTCAGACCCACAAAAGCAACAAATTGCTGGATGGATGAATTTCGAAAAGTACCAAAACTGAATGCATTTGCTTCATTTTTAACCCCTGCTCTCAGTCATATGTTTGTCACAGCTATCTAAATTTGTTTTTGGATATTTTAATTCATCAGCTGAGTGTTCGGAGTGGTGGGGTTGAAACCACTTGAAAATTTTTGGGTTCCCGACTCAGCATTCCCCTTCTTTCTTTTCACTGCTAAGACAGCTAGGTTCTCTAACATCCCATTAGTGCAAAATCACATAATACCCTTAATGCGCTTTGTCTATTTTCATTTTGTGTCACAGCACTCCTTATTCTGTTTTTTTTTTTTTTTTTTTTTTTAATTGCTGGTCCTCCTCTCCGACGTCCATTCTTCTCCGTCTTTTGTCGCCACAATTTCTCATGCTGTCTGTCCCTCTCAGCTAACACTTCAACTGATATTTCCGGCCTTTTATCATGAGGTGAATAAAGCAAAGGATCTCCAAGCCAATTAGGAAGATGAGCACATGGATCTCTTTTTTTCTGGATTATAATTACAGAAGCTATAACCATCATTGGTTTTTTTGGGAGGAATAATTACAAAATATATCTTTAATAAAGTGTAGCACAACTGTAGCTGTGTTTATATATGTTTACATAGAGGGTTTATGGTCAATTTGTAAGTCTATTGAGAGGCATCTTGTGCAGGGAGCATCTAGGGACGCCAAGGCCACACGCTGCGTTTCTAGAAGATTATTAGAGCGAAAGATATCGGGCCTGACTCTCTGATAGGAGGTTCCTTGAAAGACTGAAGCGACTGAAGGAGAAGGACACCCTGCATGCATGTGCACCATCGGGTTGAAATGGGTGTGCATGCGTGTTTATTTAATGGGAGTTAGAAGGGGCACTGGGAATAATAGAAGCATTCTGAAATGTAACAGTAGCACACAGGTTGTCATGGAATTAGCAGAGCGGCAGCGATGAATTAATCACCAGTGGGATAAATAAATATGCAGATGATGTGTTAACAAATCATTTAGGCGTGGAACTGTACCTGTTCCACTTCATTCATGGAATTCAGGATAATGCCGAAATAATCTGCTGATCTTTTACCTAAATACACAATCAAATACTACAAAATGCTCATTGTTATGCAAAAATTAAATAAAAAAAATAACAAGCAAAAGGACAATGAGGAAAAATGACAGGTTAGAGCATGTTGAATTATTTTTTTCTGTAAATCGGATACTTCTTCACTCAGCTTGGAGATGCCTCTTTTTTCCAACAACCATTCATTCTGAGGAGTCCCTCAAGGTCATAATTTGGTTACAGTTCAGTTTATGTTGTTTGTGCAGTTTTCAATGTAGGTGCAATTCTGAAAATAATATGCATTAAAGTGACAGTAACACACAACTATATAGTCGTTTAAAGATTTCAAATTACATTGAAACCAAAACAAGCAACAATAAAAAAAGTGTTGTAAAGAGTTTGGTCAATATTATTTTAGAAGCTGTTTTTCCTACTTTTCATTTTCTGCATCTTTCTGCATCTTTACTTTTCCATTCTGCATCCTCAATCTTCCATTGTCATGTCAGAAAATTCTACCATCCTCTGACAGTCTAGGTTCAATATGGTGGGTCTGGTTGCATTGCATTGTCTGATAAATTGCATTCAGTTTAGGTAACAAAGCAGAGAGGCCACAACAATTATACAAAGACAAAGAGGATAGGCAGGGAGAGAAAAGGGTGGGATGGGAAGAGGTAAATGTTGTGACAGTGACAACACCAAGGCAAGCAAACCAGTCATCTCGGCCACCATGCTCCAAATTGCTAAGAAGAGTTATTTTTAAAACAGTGGCTTAGCCTCTATAAAATAATTATTGTCCTCTATCTACTTTTCACATATTGATTCTTTATCTTAATATTTGGTGTTTTTTTTATTTGTGTCTCACCTTAAAACTTTGTGTATTATAGATTGAATATGATGTGGATGATTAAAGCCAAAGCTATGCTCAACACTCATTGGTGATTTCTATTTGAATTCTATTTCTAGGCTATTTGATGAAGTATGGCTAAAACATTCTGTGTATTTTTATTATTATCATTAGAAATATTCCTAGCTAGAAATCGAATATTATACCTTTAACCCTGGGCAAACTGTAGTTTTTTAGAAATCCACTCTGGAAGACGTCTTTAATTGTTGCTTGTAACAGTTGAAGCCATCAGTGAAATTAGAGGGTAAGAAAGTAGCTTTATCATGATCTGTAGATTTGTAATATACCTTAGAACTGAAATTTCCGTAAATTTATTTAGCATAAATGAATAGAATTAAGCTTAAATGGAAATTAAAAAATTAACAAGTCAAAGTATGCAACTTCCCAAAAAACAGTTGACTGGTTAGTCAGTTCATTTAGAACGTAGTGTACTTTTTTCAATTGCTAAAAATTGGGCCAAAGCACACCAACTAGCTCAAAAAAAAAGTGCAGGCTGTGTCCTAGCGTTCGCCCTGACCCCTTTATCCCTCCATCACTTTATAGAGCAGGGACTATGTAGTTGGCTTTATATCTAACTCAGTGAACTCACCGTTCGGACAGTTGATCAGTTCTTTTCGCTCTCTGTTGGTCAAGTTACACCGCCTCCCCGCACTGTGCTTGCACCACAACAAATCCCATGATACTTTGGGAAGAGAGCTCTACCAAAGCAATCTGGTATATATCTCCTTGTCTAGTGACCATGGATGATCACAACTTTTCAAGGTGCATTGTGGGAAATTTCGTTTCCACTAATCATTTTATCCCCTACACGTCCGACACTCATTTAAAACTGCGTAACCACTATATAGTACCCTACATAGTGATTAGGAGCGGACATTCGGACACAGCCCCAGAGTCATTACTGTTTAAACTAACATCTGGCTTTCTAGAATACCAGTTTATTACTGAACCTAGTACTCAACAGTGTCTCTTAACGACTTAACGACTATATGAAGGTTCATATAATGCTATGAAATCAACTTAATGGTAAGAAAAATAGTATGACTCAAACCTTTTTTCATGCTGCACTGAGTATGTTTGGTCTGGTCTCATCAGATGTCCAAATTAGATGTTTAAGTCTACTTTGGCCGTTGTTGTGTTGCACATGCTCAAATATCAACCTAAAGTTTTGGGTTTTCAGAAATCAACACAAAATTATAGAAATTACAACCCAATAGCTTATAACTCTATACCCAGCAGAATTAACCTGGCAAACTGGGTTCTCATAATACCCAATTCTTTGAAAATA
The DNA here is from genome assembly GCF_016077235.1 of Cyprinodon tularosa. Taxonomy (NCBI): domain Eukaryota; kingdom Metazoa; phylum Chordata; class Actinopteri; order Cyprinodontiformes; family Cyprinodontidae; genus Cyprinodon; species Cyprinodon tularosa. The sequence goes on along the minus strand of NW_024039285.1, from coordinate 691,025 downwards.
AGCCAATTAAATTACCCAGCATGCTCAATCTAGCAAAAGGGTTAAAAAAAAAACAATTTCTTAGATAGAGATGGGTGAAAATGGCCTTAAATTTAGAAGCAACTCAATGACTTTTCAGTCAAATGGTCCAAAGTGGTTTGCTATCAGTCAGACTCAAAACACAGGGGTACAATGCAGTGGCATTTCTTATTAAATACTAGGGCTAAACCTCTCCTCTAAACTTCATAAAAATTATTGGTGAAATATGCATTATGAAACTTTATAAGGCAGTCATTAAATAGGATTAAATATGCACTAAAACGCACTTGGTTTCATGAGTTTGTTAGGTATTAATCAGCAGTTTCACTTGCCCTTCAACTCTAATCTCCCCTCCGCTCTGGAGCAGCAGGACTCTGCCTGTCAATCTCAAAGAGAAATCCCTATTGAGGTTTGAGCCTATTGAGTTAAGCAGTGAGAAAGTCGAGCCCTGATTGGATAACACATCAAAATACATCATTTCCAGTGAAGTAAACCTCTTAGAGGGCCTATGGGGCGGGGGCGGGGTGTGATCTGGCTGCTTGATGCTGATTGGCAAACAGGATTAAGGACTTCTGACTGAAGGTGGACAGATAGCGAGCTGACCTCTTGCTGTGTTTTCTAGAGTTTTTTTATTCCGGAGCTCTTCACGGCAGCTATTTTCACCCATTGTAATATGTCTTGTGTGTTTCAACATTTGCTAATGCAATAATGTGTTTGGATTTAATTAACACCACTGAACCTCCCCTGTTTCAGAGAGCAGCAGCCTCCATTGGCAGATTGTTGCTTTCATGGATCCTAAACCTGGAAGTTACAGGTCTAGCGCACCCAGTGGCTATAAGTTACACAGAATTGCTTTAAGTTTATTGTTTTTTTGTTTTTTATAACAATATTAAAGCCTGATGATAATAGCTGAACCACCAGAGACACATAAATACATTAACAAAGTCAACCTTACACCTGAAGAACATTTCCAAGATAAAAGGACTAACGTCTTAGCAGGAGCTCAAAAACGAATCAACTTGTTTACATTACAGATTTGTTATCAGTGTATCACCCACCCAAATCTCTCATGTTTTCTCTGCAGCATTTAGTCGCATCATTAGGGGAGAAGCAGCATTTAGTCCTTTTGCTCCACTAATTGTGAACAAACTCCCAGAAAACTGTGAAAGTACTAAAACCCCAAGTTATTTCTAGGTCAAGATTAGAAACCCATTTGTTTAGAGATGCCTATGGTTGTAACCTTATAAATAAAATATTTTTAGTATAAGTTGTCGTCCAACTTTTCTGTATCTGCCTCCATCATATCGCTGCAATAATTTTTTTTTCTTCTGTTTTCTTTTTCTCTGTTTATTACCGTGATGCACTTTGAATCTTTTTGATCCTGGAATGTGTGGCTATTTCTCTTAAGTGTTTAAAAATGTAAGACTCAGGGTCCCATTCACTAAAATACAATAATACTAAGCAGCTCTGCACTAGGCTCTCTCTCTCACACATACATTCGAACTAACCAAGACAGGAGAGGAATTACAGCTCTTGCCTATGAAGACGTCTATCTTGGAAAAAGTGAAAACCTAGAGTGGTGATTAATGCAGCGGAAAGGATGAAGGTGGAGAGCCTGGGTTATCAGAGAGAAGGTAAATGACACTGGAAAGGCCTTGCCCCTGCTTTGGAAGTTTGCGTGAGGCAGCTTAACGGAACGTCAGGTTGTTTTTCCGCTCCGCTGCTCCCTGGACTGAGCCAGAAACTAAAGACGACATGCTCTCATTAGTCTGCCCTCTGTAGTAAAGCCAGGCCATTTAGTGTACCCAAAATCCCATTGTTTAATTGTGTGGGTCAAGTCAAAGGTCAAACAAAATATTGATGAACTTTTTTAAAGGAGGAGTTGGGAGGGAGGTGGGGAGCAGTGAGGCTTAAAGCTGCGGGGAGGCAGGCGAGGGCAGAGGTTCGAGAGCCACAAACACAGCTGTACCGACACAAGCAGAACAGAACCAGACGGGCTGAGAGATGGGAATCTTTCACTCTTTCTTTAAGCACTGCAGTTAGAAAAGCAACATTTTATGAGGCCTGAATAGCTGTATTGGATTTGTGGCAACATGACAACATTAAAAAAAGTTTGGTGCTTTTCAAAGAACAACAAGGGATTTCTGACCCAAAGCACCGCAGCGATGACTGCAGCAGCCTGAAGGAGATGGTGTGTAACGGCAGACTGTTATGGATTACACTGTTTGTTTAAATCCATGTTAGGTGGATTATGCTCTTTCACTAAAGAGGGCTGGCAGGGGTCAAAGGCCAGTGAAGAAAAGGCTGCTAAGAAAGTCCTCAAAACATGGCTTTTTCTATGACCTGAAGGTTCCTGCAGACAGCATTAGCAACCAGTTTACAAAACAACCCATATGCTCCCTTCTCTAGGACTGCATCACTGCATAAAACAAGCAAGATAACTAAATAAATACAAAGAAAAAAGTGAAGGAACTGTTTCAGAACAAAGAGTTAGCATACAACAGATTGATATTTGAGGTTTCCAGGGTCAGATCAGAGCTGACTAACTTGTTTTCAGTTCAGATCCCCCCACCCCCCCCTCAAAAAAAATAAAATAAAAAATAAATTAAGAAAAACATAGATTGTTAAAAGAATATACATTATTGCATTATAATCACATAATTACAAGACTTCTATCTGCAAACGCTTTTGAAAAAAAAAATCTAGATTTCTCAATCAACTATGATTAAACAAATCCAAAATAAGAAAATAGAAAATAATCCTGCATATTTCATAAATTTTGACTGATGAATGAACACATGCATTCAATACAATAAAAAATATTATTCCAAAAATTGCAAAAACAATCTAGAAATAAGTACAAATTGTCTTAAATTAAGTGAATTTCTCCATAATTTCAGTAGGTAAATAAAATGATCTGCCAATGGAATAAAAGATAATATGCTCTTGACACAGCAATTATTTTTTTACTTATTTTAAGTGTAAATTGTCTTGTTTCACTGGCAAAGTGCCTCTCTTCAATTCAAGAAAAAAATGCACTTATTTTATGAAAGAATTACTTTTTTAGATTAAAGTTTTTTTGAAGTGTATCTGTGTTATATCTCATTTAAATCAGAGATAGCTGATGAATAAATACATTAATCAATTGATTATATAAATAAACAAGCCTCTGGACATATGCAATAGAAAATAATCTGTTCTGGAGCGTCTTTAGTAAATATTGAAAACATAAAATTTTCTGCATTTACTAGATAGCATGACAATGGGTATATTTCTGTTTGGCACTTTTTAAAATATTTTTGATGTTTTCCATTTTTTTTAACCTTGAAGAAATACCTTACCAGACCTAGCTTTTGATCCTTAGTGTAAACATTGGTTCCATATAGTCCCTAGGATAAACTTTTCACAAAAAGGTGCATAAAAAATAAAAACTGCACAACTGTTCTGTTCAGATGCAGGTTATAATTGAATATATCAATCCGAAGTTGGAATAAATGCCAGCACATCCTGTGATACTCCCACTCTGGTAGCTAAGAAAGATTTGAACTAAAAAAACAAAAACAAAGCGGTCACTTTACGCCCGGGGTGCGCTCCTGGTGACATTTAACAGCAAGGGAAACGATTTTCTTCACCATTCACAGCAAAATGCTCCTAATTGCTCCCGAAGTCTGCGCTACAGTTTAGAAAACACTTTGCGATACTACTAGAGCTTGATCTCTGCGGTTCACTGAGGTCTGTGTTTATTCCTGTGTGGAGAAAATTGGTTTACTCGCGCTGCAATTTGGATATGACACTAAAATATTCCCCTGAACGCGCACCATTTGGAGCGCTTTGTACTTCTAATGGCCATTCGCTGTGGTTTCCATGATAAGTTTACTTTGTCATTTACTCTGACTAAACAGAGAAACAAACATTTCCCAAACGCATTTTATCTGTACTGCGCGGCGGCGGCACAAACGTATCAGATGGCCCCGGGGTCATCTGCGCGGATCGGATCATTTCACCGATACAAATCATGGGAACCTTTCTTTTTCTGGGGCAGATCGCCTCTGTAGCGGCCATCCGTCAGGGGAAAACAGGAATTTCCTTCTTTGTTAAAGCCTTCATCCCAGCATCACTTTGGAGAGAAATAAATAACTTTTGGAAGAGCTGCTGCGGCTCTACAAAAAAACGCGCTCTTTACGAGTTGTTTTAACCTCCACCTCCAAATACTTGTTTTTCCAAAGGAATAAAAAAGTCGAGTGATGTTTTTTATGTGTTGGTGAAACAGGTCTCCGACAAATCAGTGAAAAGTGAGCGCTGTCGTCTGTCAACAAACACCTGGTGACACTCTAAAAAAAAAACTTTTTACAGCGGGCAGAATCAAACTGTAAAAAAAGAAAGGATTGTGAGATTGAGACACTTTTACTTTCTGTTCTGACACATACTTCAAAATAAATTAAAAACAACGGTGCGTAAGTAAGCAAAAAAGTAAATAAAATAAATCAAGAAAAACAAGATCCCGTTAAATCTCGCAACACTAATAAAACTTAAAAAAACAAAATGATTCTAAATTGGGGCAAAATCTTACTAGGATTTTATTTAGTAATATATAGAAAACATATAACAGCTAAAAAAAACATTGCTATTCAGCTGAGTAATTGAAATTATGAATTATGAAAACAGCAGCAACAACAACTTCATAAATAATAAAGACATGAATATGAATGAATGAATAAATAAACAAAAATGGACGAAATAAAAATTCTATTTGTAATAAGGCATAAAACTCCCAGACATAATAGGGAAGTTGTTTATTTCCCTTTGATGCATATAAACATTATACTTGATAACTTAGGATGTGTGAGAGCAACTTAACATGAATAACTTTCGCATTGCAGTCTAAGACCTAAAACTCTGGTTAAATGGTAATAACTTTTCCAAATCTGTTCAAACAAAGCGTCATGACAGCTACCTTAATGATTAGGCTTCAGTGAAGCACACTGGCTATGCTCAGCTAATGGGGTTCATCCAAGAGAGAAATGTCCTTAAACTGTTTTTGATTTTTGTGAAGTGAATATTTTCACCCCATATTAAATATTTAAACATAAGACTAAATATCAATTGACTGTAAAAATGTTCTTGGTTAGGTTTCAATCTAAATATCAGAGAAGAAAGGGAGTATTTCAAAGTAGAGAATATCCCATTAGTACAAACTAGAAAAAGTGTATTATTTAGATATTTTAAAATATTCAATATATTTAAAACATAAGACTTCAAAAATAAAGCTCAATTAATACTTAAATCAATATTCAAAAAATAAATAAAAAAGCGTTGAAAAGAGATTTTTTTTCCCCGCCAGTTATGTCATAGTAAATAAATAACGCGTTTCTCTCTAGATGGTCATTATTTTTTTATTTGGGGTAAATCTGCTGCCATAAGCCTTTTTTTTCAATCAAACTCTGCAAACTTATAAAAAGAGGCTGTACTGCTCTGAGATGGAGCCGTTGATGAAGTAGCCTATGTCCCGATAAACTAACAAATAAAGCTTTTCTTTGGGCTTTTAAGAAAATGAGATGTAAAATTATGAACCAACAAAGTTTATTTATCTGTTTATTTATTTTATTTACTTGAAGACATTGTTCAAAATTTGCGTAATACAGACTGATGAATAAGTTGTTAAGCTAAATAAGCTACATTTAACCTACAAAAAAAGAAAAGAAAAAAGAATACGATACTAGTTAGCCTATGTTACTTTAAGTAAACTTTTATTAAATACATAAAAATAGCAGAACTAACTGGGCTCTATTAGGCTACTTCCCCCCCAATATATTCGCTGATACACTATAGCCTAAAATAAATGACAAAGAAAGTAGGCTAATGATCAATAAAAGCAAGAGTATTATTATTTTTTTATTATTATAAATCAATATTTTTAATGCTCCTATTAGCGTCATAAAACGTTCATTTAATCTATTCACAATTTATGTTCATTCTTTAATTCAGATATTCATTTAATCATCATGATGTTTCTTATTGTTTATTAATTTATTTTATGCAAACAACTTAAAAGATTGAATTAAACCCAGTAGTTAATTTATCTGATTTAATTGCTGTCTTGAGTAAAAAAAAAAATAATAATAATAATATTTTTCTTCACTTAAATTTCAGCACTGTTGTCGCTTTTCGGCTTCATGTAATAAAACAATAAATCACAAGTAAATAAATTAAAAAAGGCGTGTGCAAAAATCATATTTAGGACAAGAAAAAGTTAATCTTAATCAGTCGATCTATTCATGTGTTTCAGGGAATCACCATCCAAGCTGCGTCAATCATGCGCACCCGGCTGCTGTTATTTATTAATAACTCCATGCAGCTGTTTATAGTTAGACAGAGGCGTAAGCTCCTGGAGCTGACGTTTCCTGCTGTCTCCTATATCAGTATTGTTTGCCTATGGTCGGTGTGTTCATAAATCTTCAAAAAAAGAAAAGAAAAGAGAAAAAAAATCGGAAACTGGATGTTTGCAATTTAACCAATTAGGTGAAATGTTGCGCTTAAGGGGAGGAAACGCATTCATTGCTTTATTCTATGTCCCCGTTTAGCCCCTTTTCTTAAAAAGCAAACATAACTGGCTTTGCCATCAGCAGTGAAATATTAATGCCGAACAGTGAAGTTGATGAAACATCTGTTTAAAATGAATGTTTTTGTTTTACCACGCTCTGAATGAAAATCTGTTTTAGGGGGGAAACTGAACCTGGGGTTGCATCGAGCTGGGAGGTTTTTCTAATTGATGAAAGAAAAGCGAGTTTTTGCCCCAAAGCAAGGGAAGCTGTTCCCCACAGCTTTCCTTGCTTTCACAGCTTTGTGCAACATTTTTCCTCTTGTTTTTATACAAGATCAAAACACCAGAAAATGACTAAAGATGGCCAAATAAGCTCAGAAATCCAGAAATTGCTATATAAAAATATATTTTTTTTAACAGAATATATATATAAAAAATCATGTATTTAGCATTAAAGTATTTTATTCTTTAACCCACCCCCCACCATCACACATAAGCCCTCCAGATTTTCTGTTTGTTCCCTTTTTCCTTAATGACTAATAAGATGAGGGTTGAATTATTTGGAATAATTTCCACAAATACAATTTATTCAGATTTTATATTTATTACAATTATCAGTTTTACTAGTATTACGTTTATCTGTTAAGTTCTTGATCCGGTGGTAGCCAACAAGTGCAGTAACATTAACGGCTTAAGCGCATAAAGGAATCATTTAATTCAAGCGGAGCAGAAAGTAAACTTTTTTTTTAACTCTGCAAAAAATGTAAATCTCAATAAGTCATTTTTTTTTCTTAAAATAGTGCATTTTTTTTAGTTGAGGAGGTATGTGAGATACTTTGCCAATGGAACAAGACAATTTACATTTAAAATAAGAAAAAAAACAATTGCATTGTCTTTTTCAAGTGCATACTATATAATGATCTTATCTTAAGAGTAAAATACTAATTCCATTGGCAAATGATCTTATTCAGCTACTCAAATTAAGGGTAAAGATACTTTAGTTGAGAGATTTTTTTTTTATTTCTAGATCATTTTTGCAGTGTAGCGTTAAGACTTTTTACATAAGAAAAAACAAACAAACGGGCTTGTGTTCTTCATATAAGTCTTAAAATCAACATAAAGGCATAAAGGATTGGAATTACATTAAGGGACATAAACAAAACAAAAAAAACCTAAGAAAGTAACTGTTGGATTTAACTGTTAGTTTGCGCCTTTTTCATTGGCTCAGATCTGGAGCTGTGCTTCAGGTTTTGATGCTCTCTCTAATGATCCACAGGGTTCTTTTAGTGCTTTGCCCATAAGTGGGAGCCCACGTTGAAAACACCCCCTTATACTTTATATTTGTATTTAATGGTCAAACTTACCCTGATATTCACAGCTGCATTTTTATTTTCCTGCTGGAAGGAGAGGCGAATCTCAAGCACAAGGAAATAAATCACTGATATTGTATTTCTCTAAACTCTGGGAAACAGATTGAGATACAGATTCCCTTTGCATGTGAAGCACTTCTAACATGCACCGGTGAAGTATTGTGGAGCAAGAGCAGATTTTCAACCCTTTGCAGCTTTGCAGGTGGATTGCATCAGAAAAGAAAATCAGAAAGATGCTACAAAATTATTTTTTTTTTGGAACAGAGATGCAATCAGGTTAAAATTTAAATTGAGTAATTTGAAAAAGCAGAGGAAAATGGCTCTTTAACCCCTTTAAAAGAGGTTCACCATGATGTCAGACTTCTCCACATCCAAATTAACCTTCAGCCACAAGCATTGATTTGCAAATGGGAGACATATAAACCTCCAGTGACTCCTCCTGCTATTCAGTGCATCCAAGTTCAACAAGCACTGGTGTTCACCTGCTGCAGGCTTTGACTGCTGCCAGCTGCCAATTAACACCTATGGCATGTTAATTAGGCCGCAAGCTCTGCCACTTCAGGAGACTTTTCAGACCTCCTCACCACAAGTGCCTTTATATTCACAAGGGCTCATGTGCAATCTGCATATGCATCTTGTATGTGGATCCAGGAGGAAGCCAAAGTGGGGTTTAAGGCTTTTAGGTTGAGATGTGGTCTGTGAAGGGAATCAATACTCTGAAGGTATTTGGAGACCATGTGCAACGCTAGCCCAGTGGCATTCTAAGGAGGGGGGAGGGGGGCTCTCCAGCTTTAAGTTTTGCAGTCTCTAACAGATTTTCTTGTCAGAGTTTCTATTTTTGTATCATTCTGAAAACTTTTTCTATCCAAAATGCAGAAGAGTATTCCCACAGCATTTTCCCGCCAGTTTTGGTGTCTGTGTTGGTGTGGGGATGGCATTTTAAATGTGCTATATAAGTTTAGTTCAGCATAACCTTATACATGGGAGGGACAGCAAGAGCACCCCATTAGGGTCTGCAAACCATAAGAACAAATTAGTTTCTTAAAAGAAGGGAATTTGCAATTGAAGTTTCTCAATGTTACACTTATTTAAGTCAATATCGGTAACAAAGGTGAGATTTGTATATGAAATATGCGGTTTATAAAGGATGTTGCATGTTCCACTGTGTCATCCTCGTTACAGTGTTCACAATGCCCTGTAACATGCTTTTGTAATTTATAAAAAGTATATCTTAGGATTTTTTATAATCTCTTCCTCCTTTCTGCTTTTTATTCCAATTAGCCTTTCTCACATTGTCTTTGTGGTGCTATAATCCATATGTTTCCAAAGATTTTTTAGCTTCTGACCCACAAAAGGGTACCAGAGTTAACTCATGAACAGAACTAATTATTGAATACATTAACATTTTTACAAAATCAATGAACAGTAGTGATTATATTATCAAAACCGGATCGATAACCAAAGCAGCTGGTTTTGATAATTTTTGAGTGTTGATTTTAAAGGTTTTAACATAAGTTATTAATATTTTTACATTTTCTTTGCAGATTTATAGGCCAGTGACCCAGATGGAGTCCCGACTCTAACTTTGGGAATTAATATTATGCACCATCTTCCTTCTCTTTCCCCATTTTATCTTTTGGCAAGCCTCTCTGATTGGGAGGACTGCCATGCTGTTCTGTTTGTTAACTTATTTTATCTAACTTACCTTTTAAAGTGTTCAAAGAACAGGTTGATTTAAACTGAGATCAAATTTGGTCACAGGTGAACAGCTATGGGGCTTCTGAAGGAAGTTATCTGAATGGGATTTCATCTTTAGAGTAACAATGGATGAATCATAATGATTGTCACTCATATTTTTGTTTCTTCAGCCTAGAAATGATAAATTAAATATTGTTGGTGTGTCACATAAAACCTCACTGAAACAGGTTAAAGTTGGTGATTGTTCTGAGACAAAAGCACAAGGGAGTAATAAATGTAAGGAATATGAATAGACCTTACAATGCCAGGACTGTGTTTAGCATCTGCTCTAAACCAGGAGATTTACACATCATGCACATCCTGTTCGGGCTCCGGTGCTCCTTCATACGTAAGCACAAATGGGCAAGTAGGACAAACAAACCTCAAAACAAATTAAGAAAAGGCTGGCTCTTCTCACGCACAACCAAACGTGATTCACCTCCTAAAATCTGGAACCAGTCATCTCTGAGTAACAACTTGCCAGGGCGATTTGTCGACTCCACGGGGCAGTGGAAAATCACTTGAAATTTTGACAAATTTCCCAACATAGTATCATTAAAAACCTGGGCCTAAAGTGAGTGTTTGGGGGCTGGAGGAGAGGATAAGACGAGAGGCGTGTCTCTGTGTGTGGCGGGTGTTCATGAAGTGTTATTCAGCAAAAGAAGAAAACCACCTGAAAGGCTTGAAAAACACAATGACACATCAAAAGGGGGAAAAAACCTGAAAAACCTTGGCATAATGAGCTTCAATGAATAAGCTTGGATCCCAAAGAAACTGAGAGCGTTTAAGGGTGTGAGAGAGCCAAAGAGTGAGGCATACTGAGGGGACCTACATGTGTTTACAGTGTATAGACGGACCACACTGTGAGGTAAAGACAACATACTGAAATTTGGTTGGGTTTGAGATAAGTGAAAGGTTTCTCAGATTAAAGGTGACCAGAGAAAAAACTCTATAAATGAATGGAGACAACCTAAACTCTATGGATGTAATCAAAGTACGTGTGCATGTGTGTTTCTGTGTGGAAAACAGAAAGAAATAATTTGATTTCAATTTTTCTTTTCCCCCACAGCTTTGTTACCGTTTAAACATTTCCAGTAAAGCTCCAGTGCTTAATGTAAAGACATGAGAGATTCTTAGAGTCAGAAAAGATTGGGTTTTTAAAGATTGGACGTTAAGTCCCTTGAAAATTTTCATGTTATCATGTTAGAAACACACATTTTACACTAGGAGTACAGTCCGAGATCTTATCTGATCAATCAAACCACCGACATTTGAAGTGGAAGAACAAAGGAGCAATTTTTTTGTTTACTTTGTTTAAATAAAAATTTTTCAACTGCTTCACACATATTTCCATTCAGTACACCTACCTTTTGTTTAATTACAGCTAAAAGTATTTCTTGAGGTGTTATATATTTAGAGGCAGAAATTATTCCATCTCCTTTTGTTTTCACAAATAACTCAAGTTCAGTCAGAAGAGGGAGAAATTACCATCAAATTTTAATTGTTGTCCCCTAAACGCCAATCACAGGTGTTTGGGGGTTTGTTTGTGTTTGTATTCTCATAATTTCCTTGCTTTTAATTATGTTCTAAAATGTTTTGCCCTATAGTTCCAATGATTTGTCTTTAAACATTAATTTCCTGAATTCAATTTCATGTACATCCAACTTTATTCCCTTAGGTCAGCATTAGGCTTTTCACCTTGGTCAGCAGTTTCCTTCTGGTTTATTTGAACACTTTCTGTTTTATTTATTCTCATTCAATAAGCAATCATTTATTCTGCCTCGTCTGCTTTAAATATATATATTTCCTGCTTAACTCAAATTACAGATAAGGTATCTTTACCAAAAACTATCAAGCATAGCGATGAAACTGCATGAAGCCAAAGGAGCCATACCAGCTGTTGTAATACTTATGCCATGCCAGTTATGGGTGCAGTAATACTGCCACAGAAGGAGAAAAAGGAGAGAAGAAAAAAGAAGAAAACCAGGGTCTATATAAAATTAGAGTAAAGAAAAGAATCATTTGTAGAAGGGACCCCGTGTCTGACCAAGAAAGTTAATAAGCACAAACCCATCTCCGTCTGGGCAAAGGGGACCATCATTCACCCCTCAGAATTTAAGGTCCCTGTTGGTCTTTGTTATACGCTGGATCCTTCCTTTGGTTGACCTGTATCTCTGTCCGTGCTCTATTCCTTGTTTTGTTTGTGAAAAACTATAGCCCCATATACACTTCCCTGCCACTTTATTAGGTACCCCATGCTTGTAACGGGTTGGACCCCCTTTTGCCTTCAGAACTGCCTCAATTCTCCGTGGCATAGAATTAACAAGGTGCTGGAAGCATTCCTCAGGGAGTTTGGTTCATATTGACATGATGGCATCACACAGTTGCCGCAGATTTGTCGGCTGCACATCCATGATGCGAATCTTCCATTCCACCACATCCCAAAGATGCTCTATTGGATTGAGATCTGGTGACTGTGGAGGCCATTTGAGTACAGTGAACTCATTGTCATGTTCAAGAAACCAGTCTGAGATGATTCCAGCTTTATGACATGGCGCATTATCCTGCTGAAAGTAGCCATCAGAAGTTGGGTACATTGTGGTCATAAAGAGATGGACATGGTCAGCAACAATACTCAGGTAGGCTGTGGCGTTGCAACGATGCTCAATTGGTACCAAGGGGCCCAAAGAGTGCCAAGAAAATATTCCCCACACCATGACACCACCACCACCAGCCTGAACCGTTGATACAAGGCAGGATGGATCCATGCTTTCATGTTGTAGACGCCAAATTCTGACCCTACCATCCGAATGTCGCAGCAGAAATCGAGACTCATCAGACCAGGCAACGTTTTTCCAATCTTCTACTGTCCAATTTCGATGAGCTTGTGCAAATTATAGCCTCAGTTTCCTGTTCTTAGCTGAAAGGAGTGGCACCCGGTGTGGTCTTCTGCTGCTGTAGCCCATCTGCCTCAAAGTTCGACGTACTGTGCGTTCAGAGATGCTCTTCTGCCCACCTTGGTTGTAACGGGTGGTTATTTGAGTCACTGTTGCCCTTCTATCAGCTCGAACCAGTCTGGCCATTCTCCTCTGACCTCTGGCATCAACAAGGCATTTCCGCCCACAGAACTGCCGCTCACTGGATGTTTTTTCCATTCTCTGTAAACCCTAGAGATGGTTGTGTGTGAAAATCCCAGTAGATCAGCAGTTTTTGAAATACTCAGACCAGCCCTTCTGGCACCAACAATCATGCCAAGTTCAAAGTCACTCAAATCACCTTTCTTCCCCATACTGATGCTCGGTTTGAACTGCAGGAGATTGTCTTGACCATGTCTACATGCTTAAATGCACTGAGTAGCCGTCATGTGATTGGCTGCTTAGAAATTAAGTGTTAACGAGCAGTTAGACAGGTGTACCTAATAAAGTGGCCGGTGAGTGTACACTACCCTTTTGAAACCGTGCCGAGAACGGTCCAAGCATGGTAACTGAGATAACTGTTTAGTGTAAATGGAACGCAACTGAACCGGACCGTTCCAGACACAACCGAACCACGTTAAATCTAGTACTAGTTCAACGGTAGGGCTCGGCACGATTCAGTTGAGGCTTGGTTCTCTGATAACAAAGAGTGCATGAGCAGACCTCATCATCTCCTATTTACAGTCAGCTGACTCATTTCGCAGGTTTTCAGGCTTGTCTGGCTTTGCAATTTACAGATATCTTCACCTGTTCTCAAAACAAACTCCTACTCAGCCTATTAACAATAAATGGCATCAAAAGAATATTGTACGACCTGGGACCGCTGCAGACGCTCTCATTGAAATGTGGGCAGAGGACGCTACCCACAAGTTCCTGAAAGTTATGGGTGCCACCATTTTTGTTTGAGTAATTCCTGCCTTGAGAGATGTAGTATCGTGGACCGCCAATGAGAGGCAAGGAACCGTGCTAGCGTGATGTGTAAATGGACGTAAGAACCGAGCACTGCACGGAAAACTGATCCAAGTGTTGGGAGCTGGAGAAATTCCATGTTTCTCCAGCAGAGTCCGCCGTGGATCCTCCTGAGTGAGCCTTCTGCACAGCTGCAGCCCATCAGATCATCAGAGGATCCACTACTTAAGCTGTCTTCAGACCTTGCCTCAATGCCGCAGTGTTGATCCAGTTGGTCAGCGCCTAAGCCTAGACTCTCTGAGTATCTTTGTGACTTTTGAATCCAGCCTGGATTCTAACCCTTGTCTCTGTCTTCCAGGAAACCAGTTTCTCCCCTGTGGAGCTCAGGAAGAGCTAACCTGCCGAGCCGACCCTCAGAGCCAAACCTGAAGAACCACAGTGAACTTCCATGCAGCTCAGGACTAAGAGCTGGAAAACCCAAAGCCAAGGTCTGCTCAGTAATAGAAGTAAGACGCTGAAGCAGCTTGCGGACTCTGCTGATCAACTCCTCTCCAGATCCAACAGTAGCCCTCTCAAAGATATCTGCAAGAACCCTCAAGGTACAATCAGTAACTATCAAAGAATCAAACTCCAAGGTGCAACGCTAACTGAACTGTCTCTCACGCAGACTCCGGTGAACCAGTTTCCAGGCCCGAACCTGAACCAATCATATCAGTGTGCTTGTGCAAAATAAACTTGTTAAACTTTTACTCCTGTGTCCGTCTAGTGGTGTTCTGCATATTTGGGTCACTCTCCGTGCACCCATCATGACACCAAGCTCGGTCCGTACTCGGCACGGATCAGTTTCAGAGGGCCAGTATAAATGGTCCGTATATGAACATTTTCCACAGTATTTATGTTTTTATGTAAACAATCATTTTGTTTTCATACTGGAAAGTAAAGCTTCCTGTCTTTTCAGCATTGCATCTTTTTAGCTACCTTCGTCCTCCAATCAACACCTCCAGCATCTCTGTCTCTGCTGGAGAAATTTATTCCCATTGCATCATGCTGCCACTACCATGGTAAGAATATGGCTGGAATGTGAAGAGCTAGTATTACACTGGTTGTAAAATGTTTGTATTAAAGCAAATAAAAGACACTTTTTGTCATAAATGTTGAAAAATCTTAAGAGCATGAAGGATTATCTAAACTATGGAAGATCTATAAAGATCACATTAGAGGAGTGATAGAAAGACTTTTTCAAACTTTGTAAAATGATGCCTGAGTAGTCCAGTTGTTGAATAAATGCACAAAATTTAGAGTTTTATTTTTGTGTTTGTATGATTGCACTGCTGCAAGGAAAAACTTTATTTGAGCACTTTTAAAACATTTTGAGCTGGGATCCCAAAGATAGATTGGTTGCTGTCGGTATGTTATGAGATAAACAGGATGGATAATAAACATATAATATATATAGATAATATATGATTTATAGAATATGTGAGTAAACAAAACCCAGCCCCTTGGTAACACAAAGAGTCTAAAACTATTTAGCCTCTGACACTTTACCTTTTGCAAAACGTAATCAATATGAAATGTAACAAAAACATAAAAGCATGAAGTTAAATACATTAAAATACACACAACATAAATACAAGAATGCTATTATGAGCTTCAGCTCTAATTTTTTCCTCTGAGATGTGTCATGTTTGGACCATCCTATTAATAACTTGTAATCACGTGATCAATACATTACTAAAATATTTTTCGAGATATGCAGTAAATGAGTCAATTTACTGTTGTATTTTAGTGTGCTTTACAATAACATTACTAGGCATCCATTACATTTGGTTTCCATCGCTTAATTCGGGTTTAAGTACAATTATGTTCCCAACAGGAGAAAATACAGCAAAGGTTCTGCAGAACCCTGCACATTTTTAATTTAAACAAAATTTCTTTTTGTATACACTCGTGTATTCAAATGATGCCTTGGTAGGAATATATAAGGGAAAGAAGAGTGACTGAAAACTTGTATAATATTTTACAATAAAACAAATTATATATAGTTAAACATAAAGCAATGTCCATAAATGTAAATAGTGGCATGTCTCTCTAAGTTGAATAGCGCAGAGGGAAAGCAGGCCAATTTGCAAGAGAAACAGTCATCTGTGCTCTGTGTGCTCAGTAAGTGCAGAGACGCATTAACTGTGTGGGGTAACACGTTTCTGCTTTCCTTCTCCTGTTTTATGACAGACTATAACTCTGGGCTCCAAACAATATGAGACGAGCTCACTAAAATATGAGCAAAATCTTTGAAGTTGTGAGGGCGGTGCATTTGGAAAGTCAAACAGGCTGCTGTGATTGACAGGCCCTCATATGTGTTTATTCGCTTGTGTGAGAGCTGTGGTGTTGAGAAAAAGCAACATGAGGTGGAATATAGCCTGAGACGGCAGTGGGATCAGTAGGAGATATAGATCAGAGCTCTTTGTTTTTAGATTGAAATGCATTTAACTTTATAACCAGAGCACAGAAGAATCATTAATTTAATGTGGTCAAAAAGTCACAGTGGGAAGGGAATATGCTTGTACAGCAATTTAGACTGATCCATTCCTTTTCACGTTTGGACATGAATTTTACACATACAGGTGCTGGTCATAAAATTAGAATATCATGAAAAAGTAGATTGATTTCAGTAATTCCATTTAAAAAGTGAAACTTGTATATTATATTCATACATTACATACAAACTCATATATTTCAGATGTTTATTTTGTTTAATTTTGATGATTACAAATGACAACAAATGAAAATCTCATATTCATCATATCAGAAAATTAGAATATTGTGAAAAGGTTCAAAATTGATGGCCCCTGGTGCCACACTCTAATCAGCTAATTAACTCAAACCACCTGCAAAAGCCTTTAAATGGTCTTTCAGTCTAGTTCTATAGGCTACACAATCATGGGGAAGACTGCTGACTTGACAGTTGTCCAAAAGACGACCATCGACACCTTGCACAAGGAGGGCAAGACACAAAAGGTCATCGCGAAAGAGGCTGGCTGTTCACAGAGCTCAGTGTCCAAGCACATTAATAGAGAGGCGAAGGGAAGGAAAAGATGTGGTCGAAAAAAGTGTACAAGCAAGAGAGATAACCGCACCCTGGAGAGGATTGTGAAACAAAACCCATTCAAAAATGTGGGGGAGATTCACAAAGAGTGGACTGCAGCTGGAGTGAGTGCTTCAAGAACCACCACACACAGACGTATGAAAGACATGGGTTTCTGCTGTCGCATTCCTTGTGTCAAGCCACTGTTGAACCACAGACAGCGTCAGAAGCGTCTTGCCTGGGCTAAAGAGAAACAGGACTGGACTGCTGGTGAGTGGTCCAAAGTCATGTTCTCTGATGAAAGTAAATTTTGCATTTCCTTTGGAAATCAAGGTCCCAGAGTCTGGAGGAAAAGAAGAGAGGCACTTCATCCACGTTGCTTGAAGTCCAGTGTAAAGTTTCCACAGTCAGTGATGGTTTGGGGTGCCATGTCATCTGCTGGTGTTGGTCCATTGTGTTTTCTGAGGTCCAGGGTCAACGCAGCCACATACCAGGAAGTTTTAGAGCACTTCATGCTTCCTGCAGCTGACCAACTTTTTGGAGATGCAGATTTCATTTTCCAACAGGACTTGGCACCTGCACACAGTGCCAAAGCTACCAGTACCTGGTTGAAGGACCATGGTATCCCTGTTCTTAATTGGCCAGCAAACTCTCCTGACCTTAACCCCATAGAAAATCTATGGGGTATTGTGAAGAAGAAGATGCAATACACCAGACCCAACAATTCAGAAGAGCTAAAAGCCACTATTAGAGCAACCTGGGCTATCATAACACCTGAGCAGTGCCACAGACTGATCGACTCCATGCCACGCCGCATTGCTGCAGTAATACAGGCCAAAGGAGGCCCAACTAAATACTGAGTGCTGTACATGCTCATACTTTTCATGTTCATACTTTTCAGTTGGCCAACATTTCTATA
Source organism: Cyprinodon tularosa (assembly GCF_016077235.1). Taxonomy (NCBI): domain Eukaryota; kingdom Metazoa; phylum Chordata; class Actinopteri; order Cyprinodontiformes; family Cyprinodontidae; genus Cyprinodon; species Cyprinodon tularosa. Next base: position 673,471 of record NW_024039285.1, on the reverse strand, counting down.
AATCCTTTGTTTTTATTGGTCTTCAGTAATATTCTAATTTTCTGATATGATGAATTTGAGATTTTCATTTGTTGTCATTTGTAATCATCAAAATTAAACAAAATAAACATCTGAAATATATGAGTTTGTATGTAATGTATGAATATAATATACAATTTTCACTTTTTAAATGGAATTACTGAAATCAATCTACTTTTTCATGATATTCTAATTTTATGACCAGCACCTGTATTTAAATTGTCACTGATATTTAAAAGGAGTTTAGAATATTTACAGTTATACAGGTAAATACATGCAGGAAGGATAGAGGCTTTTTCTTCTGCTCTAGCTTAATATTTTTTTATTTAGTTTGGTCTTGATGGCAGCCTTTCGGTGGAGTTATACCTACGAATCTACCTATCAGATACAGAATATCAGATCAGTGCCTGATTAAAAACATTTTTTAAGTGAATGGTATTGTACTGTACTGCCTGCCTAAAATTAACACCTGTACTCTTTTTTTTTTTTTCTGGTCTCTGTAATTCTTAAAAGGTCCCAACTTATAGCTGGTTGCATGGTCATTTTAAAAAGCCTTACTTTTCTACAAAAAACATATATTTCTTCCCAACAATCAAATGTTTTCTTCACCCTCTACAACCCTGTCTATAAGATTAAAGAAACCCCAGATCTGTGCAAGGAGAAGCTGCGAGGAGAGCAGCTGAAAAACAGTACATTTGTGTCTCATGAAAAAAGGTTCCCTGTAACTTTCTATTCCATGTTGCTTCCAATCACTTTCAAAAATAAAAACCTGCATAGACTGCAGGATCATTGGTGAGTGAGTGAACCAAGACACAAACACAATGCTAATGTAGGCATTTTACCACACTTAAAACATCTGTAATATTGAGTATACTCATGAAATTAAGTTTAATGTTAGGCCAACATTGACGTCAGGGTTAGGGTTGTTGGTTCAAGCCCCGGCTCTGGCTTTCAGTGTCGTTGTGTCCTTAGGTAAGACACTTCACCCACATTGCAATTGATGGTGGTCAGAGGGACTGGTGGCGCCCAGAGGACAGGGGGGGCCACAGCCACCCTGTGCAATGCCCTGGCCACCCCACTGGCCACCCTACATGCCAGTGTAAATTGTAGTAGCATCAGTAAAGCATTTCATCCCATTATGCACAGCGACGCAAAATTAAAAATCAAACAATAAACCAAGATATGAGTAGGTCTTTAAGTCTTTAAGATTTCTGCAGGCAGGTTTAACACAATAGTAGATTCAAACCCTGAAATTATGGCTTTTGGTTTCAGTTTGGCACTCCAAGATTTTTAGTGGCCCCATCTGGCCACCCCTATGAAACATTTCTGGTGGCACCATTGGTGGCGCCAGTGTACAGCAGCCTCGCTTCTCTCAGTGAGCCCCAGAGCAGCTGTGGCTACAATGTAGCCTGCCATCATCAGCGTGTGTGTGAATGGATGAATGAATGAATGTAGTGTAAAGCACTGAAAAGCGATATATAAGTACAGGCCATTTAGCATTTAATGTAGTATCTTAAATGACTTTGACTGTATCATTGATAACAAAAATCAACAGGAGGGAAATCTTTTTCATAGCTTGTCTTTTTGCCACTTTTTTAAAGGTTCTTTGGATTGACCCTGCCCAGAGGATGCTGAGTAACACCTGGATAAAATCATTAATTTGTTCGCCATTCAACCCAATAACCTTTTTCTTGCTTCTTTTAATCCAAAAAATCTCAAATATAATTAATTACCTTTAAACTAATAGCAGGGAAGGACCAATGATTGTTTTAAGAGAAACTGTTCTGACTCCAATAGGCAAGTCAAGGGGGTTTGGTGGTAAATCAACTTCAAAAACCAAATCAGCAAGTTAAGTAAATGCTTTATCATTCATGTCAAAAATGTATTATTGCAATTATGCATCTTACCCATATCTAATTCACTTCATGGTTTTAGAAATGCACTTTTCCTGTTTCCATATTTCAAGAATTATTTCCAGCTGCATTTCAAGAGGGTTTTGGTTGTTTTATTATTAATCCATTTATATCGCCTAAAAGTCTAGTTATTGTTACATAACGTGATTAAAGGAGGAACTGTCTTGAAAATTGGTTTATGTTACGGTCTAAGATCTGACAGCAACCCCAGCGTGGAGTTCCTACGTCCAAACAAACATCTCCGCGCTCAGAATGGGGGACTTAAATGGCGAACACTTTGCAGGCCTGGCCAATTTTCAAGACCATTTCCAAACTTGAGAAGGAGCGGCCTGTGAATAATTGTGCTACTCTTCATGCTTGTGATAATAATGTTATTCTAAAGAGGTGAAAGTGGTACTAATGTCGGAAAAGAAACACTTAAGGAGGGAAAAAAAAAAGGTTGGACATGTGAAAAACTCCACATTGTAAGCTGATGCTAAATCCCCAATCCATCATGGGAATCAGTTCATTTTATCCAAAGCAGCAAAATTGTTTCTACTTTTATTTTTGATGAAGGTTTCTGACAGATTAAAAGGTTTGGATCAGGAGGCATAAATTAGCAGCCAATAAAGCAATTACTTAAACCAACTACACTAAAGGAAAAGAATGCAATGCCAGAATAAACCGTACATTTGCTACATATGACTCAGGGCTCAGACATCGGCGAGAATATTTTAACAAACTTGTTTTCTTTAATACTGAAGGGTGTTTCTAAGAAGAACTACATAAAAGTGGAAATTTCTTTCTGTTTTCCCTTACTTTTTCATTCCAATTTTAACTTTTGGAACGGTGGAGCAGAATAACTGGTTGTACTGGTTTGATGTGCAACATATTGATTATTCCCAAATACACATACACCCGGAAAAACAGTAATTAATCTAAAAATTAGCTGCGGAACAATCAGCTAATTTTAGATAAATCAGGATGTCTTTATTTGTTCTTGTAGAACAGTATTTTATATTTTCAGTATAAAATGTTTCTTTCCTAATGTCGTATTATTACTTTTTGATTTTTATGCTCTGCAGATAGAAGACTTTAAAACTTGTATTTGTATACAGCCATTACATTAAGATGTAATTCTCTGCAGCTGAGTTTTATTCTTATGATCTTTGTCTCCAGAATAATATTCAGATGTTCAGCACAAGACCAAGACACAGACAGACAGGCTCAAGTCTTTAAAAATGTGGTCTTACAACCAGATCAATACAATAAATTCTGAGGGGCCTGTCAACAAAAGCTTAATATGAGAAACGTACTTTGTCTTTCTGTAAAGTAGGGTTTGTGATGCCATGGGGTCTGTGGTTCTTTCTCTGTGAACCATCTGCAAGTTAAAACATCACTGTGTGTGTCCTGTTTTACTGTAACCGCGGTGCTTTGTTTGCCAGCCTTCATCAGCATGGTTGTCTGTCAAACCTACTTCTCTTGTTAATATCTATTGACTTGTTGTTTCCTGTGGTTTAAGGTTTAAGGACTTCTTACAAGCTTTCCCTGATACAAGGTATTCATTTTATTTTACCTATTCTTTTTTTAGGAACAAAATACTGCTCAAACAAATAATTTCAAGTATTTCACATACTAAAGGTTTCCCTATAAAACGCTTAAACCTGCAAACAGTAGCTTTTGTGTGCAGTGGTGGAAAGTAACAAAGTACATTTACTTGATTACTATACATAACTACTTTTTTGAGTATCTTTACTTTACTTGAGTAATTTTTTATTTATAATTTTCACTCCACTGCATTTCAAAGTAAAATATTGTACTTTCCACTATGGTTTGAGGAAGCTGCTAGTAACTTGTTCCTTTCAGCTCAGCTTAGCTTTGTAATTGGCTGTTGCTGTTTTTCAATTTCAGCATTTAAGATAGAAGCCCTTAGGACTGAATTTGGACACCACTGTTTAACCCTATAATGCCAAATGTATCATATTTGATACATACGGTTTCTGAAATGTTTTGCGTCTGACACCTTTTGCATAATTTAATGGTAACAACTTTGCTCAAAATCCTATTGTACACAATCAGATATACCTGATAACAGAGGGCAGAAGACTACACAAAAAATAATCTTGACTTATCGCATAGTAATAAATTAATAATATCAAAAATGTATTTCTGCTTTTTCTTTTTACATATTTTGTTAAAAGGCCAAATAAGGACTTCAAACCAAGAAAAGTAATTTTCTGTTTTGTTTTATTCTTGGATCGGGCTTTAAAGGGTTAAGAGATTTGCATTACCTTGTACAAATGTGAGACACTCCGGGCAGATATTATCTGTAGTTTATACATTTTATTAAGGTGTTAGTTGTTGCCATGTGGCCAAGTTGTTAAATAGGATGAGATCTCCAATCAGAGTTGTGGTTTCTTTGTATTAATAGATTCAACCCTCTATTCCATAGTTAAAGTCTGAGAAGAATCAAATTCCTCCTGTTTTCTCTTTGGTTTGTTTTCAAATAAGAAGTAATATTCCAAATAGCTGTTTAGATTTTTGTGACATTTTAATCCTGGACCTCTTTACAAGTGGTGTAGAATTTGTAGCAATTCAATTTATTTATGTAACAACAATCACAACACATGTCATCTCATCCAAGGCACTTTACAGTTCAACAGATCATAGAGTCAAATTGATTAAAAGTTGTCTATCTAAGGAAAACCGTTGATTGCATCGATTCATTGACTCGGATGCAATCCTTCACACTAAGCATGCTCGTAGTGACGGTGGAGAGGAAAAATGCTCTTTTAACAGGAAGAAACCTCCAGCAAAACCAGGCTCAGTGTGAGTGGCCAAGCAGAGATTAAAAAAAGCAACTGTAAAAGGCGGCCCGGTCCAGGAAACGCACAGCCAGGCAATACATCAGGTGGTTTCTGAAAGTTACAAGTTCCTTAAAATACTCTGAACATTATACAGAAAGGTACTGAGATTAGAAAACTAATTTGTATTTTTGAATACTCAAGTACTTTTATATGCGTGTACTTTTGAATACCTAAGTATCCTAAAATTTTAGTACTTCAGTACTTAAACTTCAGTAGAATTTTGACTGAGTAAATTTTACTTGTAGTTGATTAAGAGCTTGACTATAAGTATTTATACTTTTACTCAAGTACTTTGTCCATCACTGCTTGTGTGCAACTACATACAGTAATAAAAACTCTTATTCCTTCAGAAATCCCTATGAAGCTGTACCTCTCCTAACACAAGCAAGGAAAGGTACAGAAGACTGCAGCAGAAAAAGTCCTTCCGTAGCTTGTTGATAAGAACAAACACTGTGTCGTTCCAAGTTTTATAATGGATTTCATTTTGTTTTGTTGAATGCAGCAATTCCTTTTTTTGTTTAGTTTCAGCTTATTTTGTATTGCAGAAACCATGAGGCCCTCCATGAATGTATGTTTTATATCTCCAAACACATCAGGGATGTAGGAGTGTACAGCACAGGTCCAAGTTATGTTTGGCTCATGCATTACTCATTCTGGCAGTCACTCATTTAAGGTAATGATCGTTTTCAGTACCCCACACTGAAAGCCCTGAAAAAGGAAATGACTGCGAACCTGATAAAACATCAGTCTTCAAATAGTCATTTAAAAAGAAAAAATTAATTGTCACATGCATTGCTTTTCTCTGGCTTGATGAAATGTCCGTCCAGCTGTGTGCTTTAGTTTATTCACTGGACAAACCAGCTGTAGAAAACATTAATATCAGGAAAAATAGCATATTTAGTCTCTTTCTTTGCTCATTTATTTAGTTCCAATACATCATTCTGTGCCAAGCATAATAAAAAATGCAGACTTCTAATTTGCCTGTTTATTTATAGCATTTGAATTTGCATAGCACGGTCACAGACTGACCACATGTCAAGTTTTTCACATTCCTATGGAAGTTAAAAGCTGAAACTTTCAGTAGGAGTACCTAAAAGTTATGAACAAATTGTTAAATAGCAACTTAAATATTCTGTTAAGTCAGGTAAACAGAAGGCTACAATACAATAACATGTTTTTAAAAACATACATCACACCCCCTTTTTCCCATTGTTAAATCCACAGACAGACAAAATATTGTTTGCATCTGTAGAAACTGTGGTTGCCTTATTGGTAGGTCAGGAAGAATTAAAGTAGAGCATTTGGGAAAAATAAAGATTGTCAATAGAGAATCCAGACTTTGACTGAGCCATTCTGATTCTTGCCCTCCTCATGAGCCTTTTGTCTACTTGGTCAACATGATCAGTCGCTATTTAATTCCATATTTTTTTTTCATAAATCTCTGACACACCATAACATTGCAAGCACCACGTTACTCCTTATATTATGTGTTTAGATCTTAGTTTGGCTTTGTCTTGCACTGCAAAAAATGTAAATCTAATTAAGTCATATTTTTTCTTGAATTGAGGGGGTAAGTGAGACATTTTGCAAATGAAACAAGAAAATTTACACATAGAATACCGGTAAGAAAAAAGAACTTTATTGTCTTATTTCAAGTACATAGTATCTAATTAACTTATTCTAAGAGTAAAAATACTCATTCCATTGGTAAACGATCTTATTTTCCTGCTTTAAATCAAGAGTAAATTCATTTAATTTAAGACATTTTCACCTATTTCTGGATCCTTTTTGCAGTCTGTATTTAGGTTGAAAATTATAGCTATTGTCTCATCTAACCAGAGTAACTCCTTTCATATGGTAAATGCTAAATATCCTGTACTTATATAATGCTTACCAACGCACTTTATACTACATTCAGTCATTCATCCATTCACACACACACACACACAATAATGGTGGGAAGCTGCATTGTAACCACAGCTGCCCTGGGGCACACTGACGGGGGGCTGCCATACACTGGTGCCACCGGGCCCTCTGACTATCATCAGTAGGCAATACAGGTGAGGTGTCTTGCCCAAGGACACAACGGCGCTGAAAGTTTTACAATCTCTTTGAAACATTGGTTTAAAAACTAACCAGTAGTGTGTTCACAGGTGAATTGATCTGTTTCCTGGGGCCTGTTAACCTAATTTTATTGTGATTTAATGTTTTTATCTGTTTGTGTCCACTCTGCTCTGTCCCGTAGTGTCTTGTTTAATGTTCACTGTTCTTACCTGCTTTAGGACAGCGGATGCAAATTAGCTGTTGTGCTAATTCTGGCATATTTACATTGATAATTTAAGCTGTCATGTTGATAAATGTACAGTATCCTAATTCAAATAAATACGTAAATAAAAAAGACCTTGTTAGTTTCGATCAGCACTAACTACATCCATTTTTTCATGCTGCATGGAGTATTTAATAAAATGAAAATCTGAAAACAATCAAAATAAAAGTCTATTGCTAAGATTAGGCTTTCAGAAACACTGTGTAAGACATTCTGTTTACATAGGTGACTAAGGTTAGAACTGTATTATTAGTAGAGTGACAAAGGACCTTTAGTGTTTTGTCTGTGCTTCAAGGGCCCATGTCTCGTTTTTTTAGAGGATTTGTGTGTGGGGTGTGTGTGTGTGTGTGTGTGTGTGTGTGTGGGTGTGTGTGTGTGTGTGTGTGTGTGTGTGTGTGTGTGTGTGTGTGTGTGTGTGTGTGGGTGTGTACCTATCTAGAGTGAGGACCATTTTTCTAATTTCAGCATCAAATTGAGGATTGCCAGTCCTCACATGTTATTTTGCTAATGCTTAGGTTTAGGGCTAAGGTATCAATTTTTTAGGGTTAGGGTTAGGGTGAGGTATGCATTGGTAATGGTTAGGTTTAGGGTTAGTTGTAGGGTTTGGGCATAGAGAGGGTTGAAAATGACTGAAAATCAATGGAAGTCAATGGGAGTCAACACATGGTCCTCACTACGATGGCAGAACAAGTATGGGCGTGTGTGTGTGTGTCAGAGGCAGAGGACTGAGCAATCTATGCTGTCTGTCTTGGTATGAAATGAATAATGCATTAGGATTTCCAGTCATCCCTCCCTCACATCTCATTTCTTATCCTCATCACTCAGCCCAACCTCACATCTTTAAATCATCTATTTGTTTTCCTAATACTCATCTAGTTACACGACCTTTGTTCCATGTCTCACCGTCCACCATCAATCCACACCATCGCCCGACCAATCTGCCTGCTCTTCTCTCCTCCCTTTATCACTCAGCCCCTCAGAAGCCTACTCATGCGGAACTTAGTGGGGTGAAAATGTTGTTCTCTCAGCGCAGCCTCTGCACGCGATATGCACTGGGATCATGTGAGAAGGACCAGCAGAAATAATGCGACCCAATGTGACTGTGGACAGTGAAGTAGTTAAGTGGCGGGGGGGGGGGGCTACAAAGAAACACCTTGTTTATATGCATATAGGGGTCCTAATTCAACTCCAACATTAAGTTGAAACTATGGCAATGTTTCACACTCATAAGATTTGTATTCCTGAAAAACGTTAAACTGGCAGGACAAGGTGAGATGACGGATATTTATTCAATACAGTATATTACATTTTAGAGGAAGGTTAATAAATATTAGACAGCAGGTCAGGATAAAATGCTTATATGGGTTGTACTATTAAGAAATATCCCTTGTTTGTTTTCTACTTATCAAAGATCAAAGTAACAGGATAGGGAGGGAAGCCTAGACATCCATTTTCATATAACACCCTCAAGCTCATTCCAGGGGTGTTTCTAGGCCATTTGAAATGTTTTAAACCAAGCCTTGAACATAGACTGAAAGCATCATAACAGGTAGATTCTCGACAAATTCAGTTATAAATTTGTGCCTAGGTCTAGGAAAAGAAACAAATGACTAACTAGATTGTACTTACAATGATGTAAAATGCTTACTATGTAAATCTTTAACACTGCAATAGCCAAGTGTTTCTACATATATCTTTACTAGGGTCGGGACTTTAACGCTTCAATTTCAATGAATTAATTGGAAACATTAAAAAAGTAACTAAATTAATTGCATTATCATATATTCATACTAAAATCCCTAGCAGGAACCTTTGTACTTGTTGTTTTTTGTACACCCCTAAATCTGAAAACCCCTCAGTCACTTTATGTATTGCGCGGGAACTACAAAGAGGAGGATATAGTGTGCAGTGCCTGTGCCATCTTTGTTCTGTCTCATCAAATCCAATGATGCTGTGCAAGGAAAGCTCTTGCAAGGTATTTTATTGAACTTTACCTCTGCATTTAACCAATCCCCTTGGGAAGCCGTGGGCTGCCACCGTGAGTAGTGTGGAGTTAAGGGTCTTTCCTAGAGACCCAGAGTGGCAGTCTGTGGGAGTGGAGCTTGAACTCAAAACTAACCCCTATATAGGGGTTAGGGTGGATGCTTGGACACAGACTATGGTTTGATTGAATACATCAAATCAGTGTGGACATCTAACAATGACAGTGCTGGCAGTTAGGTAAGAGCTAAGACCAAGAATTTCTGAGTAACTGGATTAACTAGAAAAAGTAGCCACAGTGGTAAATGTTTTAGTTGCAATAAATGCTGCACATTGAATAGCAACTGTTAACTTCCTAAATGCAATGCAGAGCTGAGCTCTCATAATTCTGTCAGTATTAGAAATTAAATTTTATCTTCTGTTTACAGGCAATATTGTTTGCCTTGTTGCTATATAGTTTTGTACCATATTTGCTGGAATGAATTGTGCTATAATTAATATTCATATATTATTCACACTTCTATAGAAACTGTTTTTTAGAAAAAATAAATAAATAAATCAGGAGTTTTTAATAGAAATTCTAAAATAGTATAACTGTCAATCAATCTGATGGTTAAATAACCTAAATAGTTGTATTATGAATAATTTATATATATTATGTTGTCCTTATATAAGTATTTATTCAATAATTGAGGAGAAATTGTTTTTTTTTATTAATAGGTGGTTTATTTCGTCAAGATATTAAAATGTGATTAATAAATTAGACTCTGTAATTAACTCGATTACTAATTTAAAACACCTCCCACCATTAATCTTTACAGAAATCTAATTTCTCACCCGTATAGCCAATTTTTAAGAAACTGATTGTGGGACAATATATTATTTTTACTTTTACCATCTAATTATAACATTGTGGATATAACAGGCACAGAAAGGATCAGTGCCTTGGAGCATCGGTTGATACAGCTACTTTGAACTATCCAGAAAAATATCTGCAAAATGTGCAGATTAGATCCGAAGGTTCCTAATCAAAACTCGTGTTCTATGCAAATACATCTTGACTTCACTTGTCCTTGAAGACCACAAATACGAACAGAGGCAAGGGATTGCCCTGGCAGAGTCTAAGTGACACTGAGAACTTTATGACTTTATGCTGATATTGCTTAGGTTAAAAAGGGATTAGATAGCGAGCACTCAAAAGCATCCCTACAGTTTTCATAGCATATCTCAGTGGACACTGTTGTACATCTTCTACAAAGCAAAAACACTGTTGGACAGGACCAGCAAACCACTATGATCCCCTATGCATGTTCATAAGGATAAAGGTCTCATCCCTTCTTAAAATCATAGTATTTCTCCTGATTTTGAGGTCCATCTGAACCTCATATTCAACACCCTAGAAAAGGCAGATTTGTCATTCCTCTGGAAGTGGAACACTTTCTACTGTGCTTGACACCAACATCCTGGTTTGCAACTTAAATGGTGGTTTGCCTGCAGGTATGTAACAATTAGCAATAGACTCATACATCAACCTGCCAATATTTTTAGCTAACATTAGTGTTTTTTTGTCTTGTATCTTTATCTGCTAATACACACATGCGCTTGCTGATACATTATTGCATTTAGCAGCCAAGCCTTAAGATGACTTGTATTTATCCATACATCCATACATCCATCCACCCTTCAGTCCATCCATCCATCCATCCATCCATCCATCCATCCATCCATCCATCCATCCATCCATCCATCCATCCATCCATCCATCCATTTATCCATCCATCCATCCATCCATGGGCGAAAGGCAAAGTACACCCTGGACAGGTTGCCAGTGTGTCACAAGGCAACACGCTGGCAACACAGAGACATACAACCATGCAGAGATGCACTCACATCTTAGGACAATTTAGAGCCCAATTAACCTAACAGCCATGTTTTTGAAACCTTTTTTTAGACTGTAGGAAGCAGCCAAAGTACCCAGAGAGAACCCTCGCATGCAATGGCAGAAGATGCAAACTCCATGCAGAATGACCCAAGGCCACTGGTCTCAGTCTGACTGACTGTTTGTGGGAATCCTGCAATGGATCAGAACTGTAACCCACACTGTAGTCAGTGTGAGCACGCCGTTAGCTATGGCTATCAGTTAAGAATAATGATCACTTTATGGTCACTTTATAAATACAGATTTACATTTCTTAGCAACTTAAGAAAGAAAGATAAAATAGAACAAGGAAAGAAACAAAGAAAGAAATGCGCTTTTATTTTCTCATGTTCAAAATCACATGCCTTTTAAGGCATACATGTAAAGCAAATCGCAGCCTACAGTATATGGTAAGTTAAGAAAACAGGCTGCTTTTCAGTTAGAAACATCCCAAAATAAAGTATCTTAAAAATTGTATGTCATTTTCCTTGATTAAATTACAAAAAGTTGGACAACATCAGACTGACAGAGCTTAAAGAGGTAACAAACAAAGCTGAGCAACACTCCATTCATTGAAAAAGTCTCCTAATGAGATCTTTTGCTCAGAAATCCCAGAGCATATTTCTTCTAAATGACTCAAAGAGGTGATTACAGAGAAGCCTGGGTAAGAAGGAGTGAGCTTAAATAACACCCATCACTCTTTCCCTTTTGATTTTCAAGGCTCTGTCCCAAAAGGCCGTTCAGCAGGTCCCCTTTGAGTTAACCCCCCACTTTCTCCTTGGGTCCCCTGGAGCCATTCTGCACACCTCTGCTCTGATTTCAGTGGCGCTGCAGTAATGAAGCCCTCACCATGTGATGTATGTTTCTCCAAGGCAGCTGGCCGTGTGGGCCAAGCTGCTGAGCAAGCGAAGGCCTCTCCATTACAGACGGGTTAACGTCTTGTGTCAAGCTTTGGTCGGCAAGGCTGCAGTTGGGATAACAACGTAATGACTTTCTACCTCTGATTACCAAAGGCTCAGAAACACACAGGATCAAAGTAAATAAAACAGAGTAGCACCTTCAGCCAGAAAAATAAACGTCCTCAGAAGTAGTGCATGATGGGGGATTACTCATATTTTTTCATCTAATTAGGACAATACATCATATATATTTTGCGCAATGGAGCCAATTGCAGAGGCCTAGATTGCTTGAAATGATGTAAGGGATGGCAAAAGGGGAGCTAAGGAAATTTCTATGACTCTACATAACATTTATTTATTCAAAAGAAATATTTTCATAGGATGCATGTTCTTTTTAAACTTACATTTTAAGGAGCATAAGAAAAAAATCTGTCAAAAATCCATTTACTTCAACCGCAGTGCAAGTCCTTCTGTTTGAGTTCAGGGTCTTGGGTTCAAGTGTGTGCGTGTGTGTTTGTGAGTGCGTTTTAGAAAGCGCAGGTGTCTGAGTGTGTGTGGTCCCAGAGTGGAGGTGCTGGTCTTATTGGAGGTCTTTGAGCGAGGAGGCCTCTTGCAGAACCATCACTAGCAGGGTTAATATCTGTTTCCCATCTTTTCCAAGTGGCCCTTGAAGAACCGCGGGTTCCCCTCATTTCATTTTCAAAACCAGGCGGGGAGGTGGAAGAAAGCCTGTTCTTATAAAATTACAAGTACTCAAAAAGATCTAATGTGGTCTTAATTGTCTCGCCGCATTAGACAATGGGTGTAGAAAGAGGGAAGCCTTGGGGCTGGAGTGTGTGTGAGTGAGGGGAGGTTCAAGTATGTTTCACATTACAATAGGTCCTCTAAAGATAATGTGCTTGGCTTTGTTTTGTGTCTTTGTTTTCAACAACAGGACTTAGGGATGCAAGGCTTGAGGTACCTTTTTTTAAGAGAGGAAATACAAAAATAAGAAGTTTGAACCAGGAGCTGGTGACTCACCAACATCAAAGCTGCAGCAGACAGAAACAGAATCACGCTCTATGTATTTTGTATCCTTTTTGTAGAAGTGGATCACATTTTAAGCCTTACAATAACCAGATGTGTAACATGGAACAAACAGACAGAATATATGCTACTACTGAGGTAAATCCAACAATAAATTGATAGTTTAGAGCGATTCTTAAAACAAAAAATAAGTATTCGCACTACTTTTAGGGATTTTGGTAATGTTCTGTCATTGTCTTTAATCATACTCCATTGTTCTCAGCTTTTTACTGAATATATGATACCTAATATAGGTTTCTGGAAAGCAAACCCATAAAATATAGCCTCTTTGGATGATTCAATACAACCTTCAAAAACAAAGCAGATGAAGACAGCAGTGAGCAAAATCCGAAGCGAAGACAGGAAGAAAAATAGCATTTTTGTTTGTAGAAACAACATTTTGTATATCTGTATATAGTGCAAGGACAACTAAATATTTAAACACTCAACGATATTCCTGTATTGTCCAAATGCACAAATCTTTATGACTGTTTTTTGACTATGAACTATGTTATATATATACTTTTTTTTATACTAATTCTTGACTGATGATTTATATCAGAGCAGAAGATTTCATCGTTATCCCTCATGTCCCTCCATTGTCGGACAAACTTTCCCCCATTTCGTCCACGCCTTGGCTGTATCTAGACCCACAGCTTGTTCGATATTGTCCCTCTTGCGTTGTGGCATGGAATAAACATAGTGCAGACCACGCTTAAATATTGAGCATAAATCAAAAATGTCTGTGTCATACCTGCGACAAGCTCACTGCGACATACTGATGCGAGAGTAGAGCCAGCCCTTTAATTGTACACATTAGTTGTGATTGATAATTTTTTGCTACTTTTGTTATGTTTTTCCCTTTTTAGGGACAAATCTCACCAGGATCTCACCACAAGCTTCACCCAGGTAAAGTTGATTAATTCACCTTAGTTCACCTTTGGGCTGTTTATTCATCAGATGTTCAGTGGAGCAAAAACATGTTTAGACCTCAACTGTCATGGTTTTGGTTATGTTGTGCTTTACTTTGCTCCTTGTTTTCTAGTTTTATTGGTTTAATTCCTATTTTGTTGTAATTTCTAGATTTATGTTAGTTCTCATGTTTTTCTGTTGTCCTCTGTTGCCCTCTTGTGTGTGTGTGTGTTCCTTTCCCCTTGGCTCCCTCGATGTCTCCTCACACCTGCTCCTTGTCAGCTCGTTAGCCCTCCCTTTGTCTCTGACAGCTATTTATGCTCTCCCTCTGCTCTCACTCTTTGTTGGTTCCTCTGTTGTTGCTGGTCCTGTCATCGCTGCAATCGTCTTCCCTCGTCTCGCCCTGGCTCCTACTACGTGTTTTCCCTTGATGTCTCGATGGTTCTGGTCTGTTACATTTTTAGTTGGATTTTTGGACTGCCTTTGTTAACCATTTTCATCATTAAAACTACAAGTATTCACCTCAGCCTCTCTGCCTCTGCATTTGGGTCCTCCAAACCTCAACCAAGACTTGACATCAACATTGAAATTCACGAGAGCTATAGTTAAACTGACAATGTCCATGTGCATGGCAGTTGGATGTTGTAATACATTGGGTAAAAGTGAAAAAAAAAAATCTGTTATTTCCCCTTTCCAATTCATGATCCACCATGGACGGGTTCGACGTTGGTTTGCCGACTTGAAGAGGGAGGATTTACCAACGAACTTCTGGGCAGAGAAAAAACACGTTGCATCCGCTACTCTCTGCTTTGCATAGTGCACTGGTCTTCGCCATCATAGATAATAGCAAGTTGCAACAAACACCAGACACAGCATTGGGACTTGCTCAGCAGCAGATACTTCACTGTGACATCACAAACAGGTGGCAGTAGTGTTCTTTGACACACATGGATGTCTCCAGTAAAGCACATTCAAATTAAATTACTCTTAATTAAAAACACTTATTTATTGAAATGTATGTAATAATTTAATACTTAAATTACTTTTAGAAATTTGTATTCTAAATGTGACTGGACTTTTCCATTAAGTAAAAACATTCCCCTTGTTAAGTTGGATGTTACCACTGCATCCCGCATCCCGCAATTAGAACCTCTTTGATTGCATGAAGTAGGATAAAGATCTCAAAATGCAACAAATCATTAGCCGACCTATAAAAAAGATCAAAAGCTTATTGGCGTTTGTGAGATTTGAAGCACTGCAGGGAAACTTTCAAGGCTTTGGAGGTCCTAGAGAGCGTCTTATGTTATGAATAAAGAAAACTGTGGTGAACCTTCCTATGAGAAGCATGGCTGCCAATATTACTTCAAAATAACAGAATGTAATGGGGGGGAGTTACCAAAAAATTTTACTTGCTACACTCCAGGTTAATGTTAATGACTTAATTAGGCTACAACCATAGCTAATCATGCAGGCTCAGCTCACATGGTTTTAAAAAGAGAAAAGATATGTAGACTTACCAGATCGAGGTGGAATGGAGTCTGTCTCATTTAATCAACTGCAAAACTAATATAGTATTTCATATAAAGAACATGAATAGTAAAGATTGGTGAAAAAGCATTATCTGCTTTACTGCTTCATCATCTGGACAAATGAAGAAAAGGGGAAGTTAATTGAAAGAAACTAAATTACCTGTCCTCATCATCAGAGGCTCACCTGCCTCTGACGCAAACCAATTAGTTTTGAACCCAGGAAACCAAATCAGCATCCAGAGTTTATTTTAAAAGGTCTTCAAATCCACATCTCAGTCTGCTACCCAGCCAAAGCGCAAGCAGTGGTTGCACTGTCTGATTTTAACTCAGATGACTGCGATTCCACCCACCTCCATCCCTTGTCCACCATGGTAGCTAAGCTCCATCTGGCTTTTCCATGGTGCTTCTTCAACCTCGTCCCTATCAGAGTGCATGTCTTCCTGAACTCTTCCTGCATTTCCCATCATGTCTCAATGGGTCTGGCAGAAAAACTCCATGTTGAGCCTGGTTCTGCCAGATTTTTC
The DNA here is from genome assembly GCF_016077235.1 of Cyprinodon tularosa. Taxonomy (NCBI): domain Eukaryota; kingdom Metazoa; phylum Chordata; class Actinopteri; order Cyprinodontiformes; family Cyprinodontidae; genus Cyprinodon; species Cyprinodon tularosa. The sequence goes on along the minus strand of NW_024039285.1, from coordinate 657,541 downwards.
ATCTGAAAGGAGAGTTTTTCCCTCTCCACTGTCGCTCCATGCTTGCTCATCATGGACAGGTTCAGACAAAGCTGTGTCAATCTAAACTGGACATCTATCTTCCGGTCATCTAGTGAAGCACTAGTATCAGCTCACACACTCTACTGGATCTCACCAATACAGCTCAAGCATATTGTCTCGCCAACCAGCAGTCTATGGACTAAACCAACTTCATCTTTCTCCACCGGTTTCAGGCCTGAGGGGGAAACATATGTTTTTTCATACACCGCCTGCATATTTAAGTAAAAATTCAGCACTAATGTTTCCTGCTGATGTCTGAGCGCCAAAGTCTTAAAAATATTGGATCAATAAAATTCTTCTAATTGTCTTTTTTCTTTCCATGTGAGTTTTTCAGATTGAACTTGCAATAAATGATCAATTTAAAGTTCTACTGTGGTGGAAAATTCTGGACAATGTACAAACATCTTACAGTAGGCTGAACTGTCTTGTGTTACACAGCAATACAATAATCCAACTCACACCAACAATTGCACCTGTCAATCAAATAAGAGATCAAAATAAGGTTTGGTTGTCAAAGTCCAGGTTAATAGTCATTCAGAAGCTTCTTTTATTACCTTTAACAGGAATTCTTTCTTGAAAAGCTCTCCAGTGACGGCAAATAAAAAAATTCAACAAAGGGAAGTGGGTTAAAACTCCTCCAGCAAAATAAAACTGTGATTGCTTACCAACACATTACAGGAATTGCTGTTAAGGGTGCCACAAGCAAAAGGTTGGGAAATAGTAACCTTTTCACATAAACCGAAGTTGGTTTAAGTCACTGTGGTAAATTACAAGAGACTTCTTATTCCACAGGAAGGTGGTTTATTTTTATAACATGAACAGCATACAGCTTCACACGGACTTTTCTTTTCTACTCTCTTTCTACTGCCCGCACTCTTCTTCTATGGTCCATAACAATACCAACAAGTAACAGCGCTTCCTAGTGGGCATGTATGTATTACACTTAAACTCCACAGTTACTACACCCCTCCCCTCTTAAGCATTAACAACCAAACTTTAACTATTCCACTAACAAGCTTATCTTTCATTTAGCTAACTGGAAATCTTTAAGGTAACTAGGCAACCTTATTTGCCTTTTCGATTGTCTCTTAACTGGAGTTACACTCTTTTCAGTTCCTTGTTCAGTCTCTGGGTTTTTCACAGCTTCCACAGCCGTTGGCTCCTCCAACTTCTCTCCACCGAGAACGACCTCCTCAGCTTCCAGCCATTCATTTTTTTCTTCAGACCCACTAGAATTAACAGGGTCAACCGGTTGGTTGCTGTTGCATTTTTCTGGTTTCGGGTAGTGAGTGTGAATCTGATCCACATGTCTCCTCACTATCCTCCCATCCCCAAGCATCACTTTGTAGGACACCGGTCCAGTCACCGACTCAATGATTCCTGGGATCCACTTTGGGCCTAAACTGAAGTTCTGGGTCAACACTGAGTCTCCTGTTTTGAACCAACGTCCCTTCGCTTTTTTATTGTGATCTTTCATCTGTCTTTCTTGGTTTCCTCTCACTCTTTTGCTCAGATCTGGGTGAATGGAATCTAATGTACAACGTAGTTTCCTCCCAAGAAGTAACTCTGCTGGAGATAAACCAGTTGTAGTGTGAGGAGTAACCCTGTAGCTAAATAACACTCTGGCTACTTTGGTTGTCAGGGTGCCCTCTGGACATTTCTTCATCATTCTCTTGAATGTTTGTACACCTCTCTCTGCTAACCCATTACTCGCTGCATGATAAGGAGCAGAGGTTACATGGCGAATGCCATTTTTGTTCAGGAAGTCCTTGAATTCCATGCTTGTGAAACAAGTGCCATTATCCGATACCAACAACTCAGGCAAACCATGGTTACTAAAACTGGTTCGCAGGCACTCAGTAGCGGAGCTTACTGGATACACATCCATCCACTTTGAATAGGCGTCAACCAGCACAAAAAACATTTTCTCCATAAACGGTCCTGCATAATCCACATGTATGCGGCTCCAAGGCCTATCAGGCCAATCCCATGGATGCAATGGAGCGGGTGCAGGAATGTTGCGGTGCTCTTGGCATGTGGTACAGCTCTTTACAGTGTCCTCCACATTTTTGTCCAACCCGGGCCACCATACATAGCTCCTAGCCAATGCCTTCATTCTGGACACTCCTGGGTGGCACTGATGAAGCTGCCTCATAACCTGTTCTTGACCTGGTTTCGGCACAATCACCCTCGAGCCCCACAACACACACTCGTTCTGTATACTGAGTTCATGCTTCCTTACTTCGTAGGGGGCAAACTCCTCCCCTTCCAGCTTTGATGTCCATCCATTTCGCACCATCTCCCGCACCCTCGAGAGCACCGGGTCTCTGTCCGTCCATTCTTTTACTTGATCAGATGTCACCAATGTTATGTCAGCGCTCTCCAGCATGAGTACTGTCTCTTCCCGTCTCTCTACTTCTGCTTTCACGGGCAAAGGAAGGCGGCTTAGGGCATCAGCATTACAGTGATTTTTTACTTTCCTTATACACTATTGTGTATTCATAGGCTCTCAATGTTACTGTCCACCTTTGGATTCTAGGGGAGGCCATCTGTGGTACGGCTCGCATCTCACTGAACAGAGACAACAAAGGTTTGTGATCTGTTACTATAGTGAATTTACGTCCATAAATATACTTATGGAACCGTTTTATTCCAAACATCACAGCTAGTCCCTCCTTATCCAGTTGTGAATAGTTTTTTTCCGCTGCGTTCAATGTTCGTGAGGTGAATCCTATGGGCCTCTCAGTTCCATCTGGCATGTGATGTGACAGCACCGCACCTACTCCATAAGGTGAGGCATCACATGACAGCACAATGTCTTTCTCTGGGTCGTAATGCACTAGTACTTGTGCAGACTGCATCATTTCCTTTGATTTTTCAAAAGCAACTTGCTGTGCTTCTCCCCACTGCCACCTCTTGTCTTTTTGAAGCAGTTTATGCACTGGAGCAAGAATTGTTGACAGATTGGGCAGGAACTTGTTGTAGTAGTTTAACAGTCCTAAATATGCCTTCAACTCTGTCACATTCGAAGGTGTAGGTGCCTCTTGGATTGCTTGCACCTTCTCATGAACTGGGTGCAATCCGGTTGCATCCACTTTATGACCCAGGAACATCACCTCCTCATTCATAAACAAACATTTTTCTCTTTTGAGACGTAGACCAGCCTCCTCCAGCCGTTCCAGCACCATGGCCAGCGTCCGCAGGTGATCTTGGTCATCTTTCCCTGTGAGCAGGATGTCATCCAGGAAAATTGCCACCTGGGGAATGCCCTGCAGCAATCCCTCCATTATCCGTTGGAATATCGCTGGGCTGGATGATACCCCAAAAGGTAGTACTTTGTATGTGAACAATCCCTTGTGCGTGTTTATGATCACATACCTCTTTGCTTCCTCATCCAGTGGAATCTGGTGATAGGCGTGACTCAGATCCAACTTTGTGAACTTTTGTCCACCCGCCAGCGTAGCGAACAGGTCCTCAATTCTGGGAATTGGGTACTGCTCCAACTTGGATATTTGATTTACTGTCAGTTTGTAGTCTCCGCACAGTCTTACTGTCTCATCTGGTTTTAACACAGGAACAACAGGCGCCGCCCACTCTGCATGTTTTACTGGTTCAATGATCTCTTGGGCAAGGAGACGATCCAGTTCCACCTCCACTCTTCCTCTCATGGCATAAGGAACAGGCCTAGCTTTAAAAAATCTGGGGACTGCTTCCTTGTCTATGTATATTTTTGCTTGGGGGCCTTTAAATTTCCCTAGTTCTTTATTAAACACCTCCCCGTATTTTCCCAAAACCTCCTCTAAAGTTTCCTTTCTAACATGGTGGATTTTGGTTTCTGGACTCCCCTGTACCTCTACTGGGTTCCCCTCCAGGATGTGGTGGACTTGGGGGGTTGATCTCCACTGTAGGCCTAACTTTTGAATCCAATAACGACCAATCAGACTGGGGCCTGACCCTGCTACGACTACTACCGGTAAGTCATGCACTCGTCCCTTATGATGCACCTTAACTAGTGCTGCTCCCACAACTTTTACTCTATGACCAGTGTAGGCTTTGAGTTGCACTTTACATGGGTGTAGCTTTGGTGCCTCTTTCCCCCTCAAGGTATTGAATACGGAGTGGTTCATTACTGTTACTCCGCATCCTGAGTCCACTTCGAACTGAGCGTCCGTCTCATTAACTGTTAGTGTCTCTATGAATGGAGCTACCGCTGGTACGTCAAGTTCATCTATTTTGTACAATGTGAACATGACTTCCTCTGCATCCATGCTCTCTTTGTCGTCCTCCCTCTGGCTGACGTAATGGGCTCCCTGCGTTCTCCCTTGTCTACTTGTCTGCCCACCACCCCCTCTAGTCTTCGACTGACCAGCTGGGCCTTTGGACCTACATACTTTCTTAATGTGGCCAATTTTTCCACATTTGTGACAGGTTTCTTTAATAAACCTACATTCACCCGCTGTATGGTGCTCACCACCACATCTGTAGCAACCTTTATGCTGGAGCTGCTGCTGACTTGGGGTCTGTTTTGATGAAATTTTATGCACCACTTGCGGCGTCCTCCCATGTGATGCTGAAAAATCCAAAGATTGTAAGTCTTTTACATCTTTGCTGGCTGTTTCAATCGCCTGAGCTAACTTCAACGCCTTGTCAAAGCTCAAATCTGGTTCGGACAACAGTCGGCGCTGAATGCGGTCATCTCCGATGCCACAGACCAGTCTGTCCCGTATCATCTCCGACAACTTATCTCCATAATTGCAGTCTTGCGCCAATTTCCTCAGGACAGCAACATATTCCATGACTGTTTCACCATTTTTCCTGTTTCTGGAATTAAACTTGAAACGTTGCACAATCTCACTGGGTTTTGGGTTGAAATGGTCCTTTAATAACTTGACCAGCTCATCGAACGTCTTGTCTCCTGGCTTGGCGGGGCTTACCAGATTTCTCATTAGGCTGTACGTCTGACTGCCCACTGCACTGAGCAAAATAGCTTTCTGCCGACCTGCATCATCGATCTCATTAGCTTCAAAAAAATGGTGGAGCACCTCACAATATTCCTCCCACGTCTGGGTTTGGGAATCAAAAGGAGCGGTGCTTCCTACCATGCCCGCCGCCATGGTCCTCTGTTGATTTCCACGTCCGTTCTTCTTTTTTTTTAAACTTTGCAATTTAGCCGAGAGGCTTGCTCATTTGTCTGCCGAGGAATCCGCTGTGCCTTTATCCTCGGCTTGACTTTATCCTCGTCGCCATTTATGTGGTAAATTACAAGAGACTTCTTATTCCACAGGAAGGTGGTTTATTTTTATAACATGAACAGCATACAGCTTCACACGGACTTTTCTTTTCTACTCTCTTTCTACTGCCCGCACTCTTCTTCTATGGTCCATAACAATACCAACAAGTAACAGCGCTTCCTAGTGGGCATGTATGTATTACACTTAAACTCCACAGTTACTACAGTCACTTTCTGCCCTGATGAAATAATAATTTCGGAAATGCATTTAGTACCGTATCTACATGAGTTCGACATAAAATTTGATGAATGGTCTAAACGTGTAAAGTAAAAATAGAAGAAATCCATACACACTAAATACATTTTCAAAACATGGTATTATTTTGAAGCTGCATCAGAAACCACTTAGAACCATACTCATTCCTGTTTTTCAGCAAGACCTCCTCTGAATCTAGTAAGAAAAAAAATGTCCCTCTTCCTCTGGACACCCAGATGAAAAACAAGCTACTCATTTAGCCTGCAACAGCCCTGCTAAAGCCACAAAAACTGAAACCTGGAAGTTACAACACAGCTTCAGTATGTATGGCCACCCAGCTGCTGGGTTTCTTCTTTGCCAGCTGCTATTGCCTAATTAGCCATTTCAAGAATCACCCTGCCAGAGGAGATGTGTTTTCATGTAAGTGAATTTCCCTCTACGCTCATTCACTTCAACATGTTTCTCTGCCTCAACGAAGACAAAAGTGCGTATGGCACACACATGGGTTTTCATTCATGAACATTTGGAGTATTGAGGTGGTTATATGATGGGAGAAACACGGAGGGGAATCTGGAAGACCTTTTTGGCTTACTGTGTGATCGACACATTGTTGATGAAGAAATTGAGAAGTAAATGAGTCGTGGAATGCATTGAGTGCAATCGTGTTTTTGCTTTTTCCTGTTTACCTATGCAAATCTGCTTCCTTTGGATCTTGTTGCATGACCTTACACAGTGAGAGTAGCTAATTACCGTTAAATATTTATTAATGGAAATCAACTCCCCGCAGCTAACAAGGGGTTTACAGTTTACAAAGCTAGAGAGACACTTGCACACACAGAGACTCAACCAAAATAGTCTCTAATTGGATCAGTGCAACCCTTTGGACAGATCCACTGACCATAGAGCTCCTTTGCTCTGATAAGTAGATCTGACCAACACTGGCGTCTGTGTTCTGATCTGGAGAGTAGCTGGGTGTCCACTGACACCTGACGCAGCCAGCTTTTTCTCTCAATCCAGTCTAATGTCTGCTGATGGCAGAGACCACCATACCCTCTTTAGTTTGGGAGCAGTGGGCCGCGTACACATAGGCCAAGCAAGTCTGTCGCCCTCCACCCAACCATTTCTCATTAGGGTGAGGTGACCTGTAGCTGTGCAAATGACTTGCCGTATTCTATGCGTGTGGTGATACAATGGCCTCCCACTCTCTGAGCCTTGAAAGATAATAATTAGGCCAGCGGCTGTGCTGAAATACCTCTGGGGTCTGGCTGTTCTATGATTTATACAAGCATATGACATTATGTGGTGTTTAAAACACTTAAGAAAAATTATACCCCATTGATAGTGGTCTTAAGTTGTGGTTTATCCCATTACACGGAGCACATGCAAGGCGAGAGTATGTAGCAGAATAAAATCTGCACAATATCACCAGTGAGTACAGCAGCAAATTTGGCAGGGAGGTAGCCACTTCCTTAATGCCACCAACAGTGAAGCGGTTTTCCCATGCCTCTTATGTCATCCATGGCCTCTGGGAGATTTTTTCATCAAATTTACCCTATATTTAGATAAACCTCTTAACTCTTGGAAATGTACTTGACTCAGTCAGCCAGGCCTAACCGTAGTTCATAGTTTATCCGTTTTTAGGAAACCTCCACTTTTTGAATCTTTTTAAGGGAAAGAAAATGGTTTATTAAAAGCAGCTTATCTTTAAGGGAAATAAAACCTTAATATTTGAACTTTACTTGAATGATCTGCATTTCATTGAATAATTATTTGTTCTGATGGATGAATAACCTTAATAATATTAATTGATCTTAACTTTTGGTATTGGGTCTTTTATCTCAACTGGTTTTAGGTGAATATTGAATGTGGCATTAGCTAAAGTTTCTAGGGTGTCCTTTCTGTTGTGAAGTGTAAGTCAGTGTTTATGCATAGTGACATTCGAAACTCCTGCCTGGGTAGCAGCTGCAGTAATGTTGATACCGTACATTTTGTTTTACTAAAGCTTATATTAACAATTTTTCTGTTAGCGTAAGAGTTGGAGTAAATACAATTTTTTTTTCCTTTTTTTTTTTACCAATCTACCACAAATATCTTGATATTTCCAAACCCAGAGTGTAGTGTTTGTTACCCATCATTTGGTTTTCAACCTTACTTTGTATGTTCATGTGGGGGGACATATAAATATATATAATCAATAAATAAATACCAAAGTGCTTTAGAAATAATGGGTGAAATCAAATATTCATCTCATTTTCTCAACTAAAAGCTGCATCCTGAGGCACTATATTAAATATTAAAATGAACACCTATAATAAAATGCCTGGCTGTGTATTTTCTGGACAGGGCCGCCTGTGGGGCTGGTTGACAGTTTCCTTTTGTATCTCTGCTTGTATTTCTATATCGGCTTCTGTCTCCTTGAACCCCAGTCGGCCTCAGCAGATGGCCGCTCACACTGAGTCTGATTCTGTTGGAGGTTACTTCCTAGTAAAAGGGAGTTTTCCTCTCCACTGTCGCTACAAGCCTGCTTGGTGTGAGGGATTACCTTCAAGTCAATGAGCTGATGCAATCAACTGGTTTTCCTTAGTTAGAAAACTTTGAATAAATTTGACTGTATGATCCGATTGAATTGTCTCGGTAAAGTGACTTGAGATGTGTTGTGAATCGAGGCCAGGGACGTGGCTAGACCTATTTTAGGGTGGCTGAAGTCATCCCTTCGTTGGTATTAGCCACCCCATAATTATTTTGCGATTTTTATTGTTATTTTTTTATTTATTGATTTTTTTTCCATATAACCCCAAACAATTGCAGTAAAGCACTGAAAACGAGCCACCAAGAAGGCAAGTTAATCTGAAGATAAGTTCCTGTTAGTTTATTTACAAACACAATTATTTATACAATTATTAATATCGTTAGGATATTCATTTCCTTCATTGGCTCCGCGTCCAGCGTCACGTCACGTGGTACACGGCCATCAACTGGACCATAGCAGCTGTGCAGTGCAGCAACAGCGCGCCCTTTGAATCTCCACACAATCATCGAGCTTGATTAGGAAAGTTATGGTTGCGTGCAGATACATACGGTGAGTTTGCCATTTGATGTCAGCGGTTTACATTTTCTTCACTTTACCTGGAGTGAGGAAAGAGACAATATAGGCCTAATAGCTTGTCTGATTCAGTAGGAATTACGTTACCATGGTGAACAAAGTCAGTGGTGTGGGAAAACACGATGTTGTTGTAGCCTACTAGCATCATTATAATAGTTTTGTCACAGGAGCAGTGATGGGCAGTAGCGCCGCTACATGTAGCGAAGCTATTAGTTTAACTACATTTTCAAGTAGCTTGACCGTAGCGTCGCTGCTTTATTTATCAAGTAACTTTCCTGTAGCGACGTTATTGTTTTGATCAAGTAGCGACGTAGCGTCCACAAACGCTACAAAATCCAGGGCAAAACTAAGAAATGAAACCAGGTTTTCTATTTCTAAACAACAATCAGCCACAAAACTACTGTAAATAGCAGTTTCAGCTGACGCTTTATAAGTGGCGTAGTAGCACAGGCACACTCCGTAGGGTTAAACAAGCGCACCTTTTCCGAGGCTGTCGTTCTATTGGCTGGAAAGGTTGCTAGGCAACGATCCAACTGCAGTCTGAGAGAGCAAAACAAATCCGCAAGCAGAGCGTAACTGAGACCCGTGCAGAGCGGAGATGGAGGCAAGCGAGAGGAAAAAATATCTGTGATAATATAGAAAATATCTGTTTAAATCTGAGAGAAGAAACAAAGATTTTTGAGAGAAGAGAAAATATTTGAGAGAGAGCGCATGTTTTGAGTGTGAGCATTATAAGTTTTGAGTGCAAGAAGATGAAATTCTTTTCTCTAATTGAAGTTATGTGCTCTTGCATTATGGCAGGATAATTCTCCCATATCTATGTGCCACCAGTCTGATAGGGCGACACTGTGTGATATGGTAGTGCTTCCTTGGGTTGACTATAGTTCTAAGTTGTACGTTTCATATACTGTTGATTTTGTGTTTTCATTAATACATTGTACTTAAAAATACTTCCTTTATTTGCATTAAAACTTTGTCAGACTGATGTGAAAAAGTCTCAAGGATATCCTTCTTTGCAATGATGCTATTGCCTATTGCCTACTGTCCATTTATGCAACTTGTATTTTGTGGTTAAACTTTAGATTAAGCAGAAATCTATCAAAGATAATGCTGCATTTATTGTTAAGTTCCTCACATATATGTGTTTCTCTCTGTGCCAGGTGTAGAGAAAGACATGCCAAAGTCCAGGTCACACACACACACCAAGCACACACACAGAAACAGGGTTATTGCAAAGCAGACAGGGGTTCCTGACAGGTTGTGGGTGCAGGGGAGATGGGGAAAGATGAATGGCCAGGTTAAGGGTTTATGAAGATGTTGGGAGTCTGTTGGTTAGACAACTGTCTTCTGTAGAAGGTTTCCATTATGATGAGTGGCGAACCACTTGCCTTCTTCCATTTATGCAGTAATGCATGGCACCTACCATTTACTCTTTGTAATTTAGCACATTTTAACTGGTGTAGTTTAGTTGGTGAAGTAGCATTAGTGAGGGAAGTGTTTCCCAGGTATGTTGCTCTTAAAATAATGAATTTATAGACAGCGCCTTAGAAAGTGCACTGAAAAAATTTCGGCGCGCGCTGCGCGCGCGCAATATCTTACCTAGGGGCTAAGCCACCCATGTCTCTCAAACCTAGTGACGGCCCTGATCGAGGCTTTATAAAAAAAAAACTGAATTGAACATTTGTGACATAACATTTCTGTGATATATCTGTGTTATGCTCTGGAGAAACTCTGAAGTATGAAACAAAAAAGATGTGTTCTTGAGTTACCTTCTAATCCTTATGGAGCCAGTTGTTCCGCAGTCTGAAAAGCCTGGGTTATAAAAGTATTGGCCTAGCGATTGCAACAGTGTGCTCTGAGAAGGTTGCAAGTATCCAGTTTGAACCCCACAGCCTGCACTCTGGGTCCCTGAGCAAGACTCTTAACCCCACTCTGCTTCCAAAGGGGACGGGTTAAATGCAGAGAGGGAATTTCTCCAGTGTGAGATCAATAAGATTCAATTATTATTATAATTGAAGCCTCCACCACTTTTAAAGCATTTTGTAGATTATTCCCTCTGATCATTCTGGGTACATAAATAGATGGGGAGATATGGAAGATTGGTCATATCTTTATCAATAAACAAAAAAAAGTATCAGCACACAATTATTTGTTAAAATCTAATTCATGTAAATGTATTCTTCTCTGAGGAAAGATTCTTAAAAACAGAGGGATGTATTATCAACTTTACTGCTTCAGGACCCACATGGCTTTCCTTAATGGATGGAGCTGCAAACTCTTCTCTCTAGTGGAAGATGCTAAAGGAGTTCATTAAAACTCAGGACAAACTTTTTTTTTATTATTATTTATTTGAATATATTCATTTGTTTGTTTTCTCTTCCTTCAAGAGTTGCTATTATTTTCATCTCATTGTGCATTTTGCACAATGACAATAAAAAAGGATTCTGATTCTAGAACACATTTGGGCCGGGTAGCTGCACTATAATTCGAAGCACACAGGAGGTTTTTACCTCAGAATTGATCAAGAAATGTTATGCTGTGGACTTAAAAATCATTGAATTGCTGCTGCACAAGCTTAAGTAGGTAGTTATTGATTTATATATCCAGAATTTCTGTTCATAAATGGGGGAAATTACTTTGAAGATGCCAAAAAATTATTATTAGGTATCAAAATTTTTTGATGGTCATTTCTGTTGCCATGGGGCCGAGCACCTGTCGGAGAGGAAACAAATTACATTTGCGCATATAAGGCCATACTGGTTTGACAGTTTTTTTCCTTTAATCCTTCAAATCATTACTTGAAAACTGTCACACTGAGTTTCTCTTTATTCAATTATGAAACTGTTTATCATCTGAACAAAAAAGGAAGAAATGCTTGAGAAGGAAAACAGTTTTTTATAGCCTCTATCCAGGGTTTTATTCACCCACACCAGTAAGCGATAAATTTTGGATAAAGTTTCAACATGTATTTCAAGATGTTTTTTGTTTTTGTTTTGGTACATTTTTCTTATTATGTGTTATAGATAAAACCATGAAATCTAGATTCAAAACAAATATTTTGAAGCACACAGATACCCAGCACTAATTTTTATCAGCTGCCTCCTATTTGTCTCAGATAAGGATTTGAAAAATGCTTCATCAGCCGTGACTAAGAGCAGCTAGTTGTTGTTATAAAAGTGGATCAAAACTAATCGATTGCAGCTTTGCAGCAGTGCATGGAAGAGCGACGGCGATACAGTCGAAAACAAAAACAGGATCATAGCAGCTAAATAAGTGGAGACTAAAAGCAAATGAATCAAAATATCACAGAGCGAGAGCTTAGACCTACAACATGTACCATCAAATGTTAAAAGCATTCTGTTGCTGGAATGGGAAGTTAATCATATCTGGTGTTTCTTTCTTGCACACAGTGCTCGAGCAAAATACAATCAATCTCCCTCCGCACATGCTCATCTGACATCACTGAAGCCCTGACCAATTATGGTTAGAAAAAGCCGGGATGATGCTCTTTACGATGGGTGGAGAAGCTTTCTCCATTCCAAGTCTTCACTTCTTGACAGAAGCTGTAACTCATAATGTGATTGGAACATTGGTGTGAGCTAAATACTGAGCATAAGCCACATTCCCATTGGACTTAGCTGGTGGTCCGTCTGAATTATGGTTTAGGAAATGTTTTCTGCGTGTGTGTGTTTTTAACTTTTAAAAAGGAAGAAAGAACCACTCTAGACAAAACGATCCTAAGAGCATCCATTATGATTCGCCTCATGCGCTGTTCATGAACACCACATGTTGCCAGTCAAAGGAGAGAAAAACACTGCTATTTAAATCCCGTTTGGCGAGTTTACATGATTCTTTATTTAATCCACGCTTGTTGTCTGCTCTTGCAGAAGAACCATCATAAACACACAGATAAAAGCAAACTGATACATTATCAGCACCATTTCTAAGTAACCACTAACTGCAAGTCAAGGAATTAACTTTTTTAAATTAACATTTAAAGCGATTAAAGTTGAAATTCTCCTGAAATGTTTTTCTGTTAATCATATTCTGAATCAACTGTTGGCCAACAGATATGTTTAAAACTGTTTTGCATTTCTGTTAATGTTTTCAAGCTGATGTTTTCAATTTCAAGAATACGTTCTATCTCTGCCTTGGGTGTTAATTTATGAACGCATTCCTAAATGTTTTACAATGATTGAAACGATATTCAATGAAGGGTATTTGATTTTTATTTAATTAATTTTTTTTTCTGCCCTGTTTTAGTGTCTGGTTGTGATTGCCTTGCAGATTTGCTCTAATAGCACATGGAAGAGCAATGATCCCTACATTTAAGTTTATTGATGTACTCTGTCGACTTCAAACAACAAGGTGACATAAGTAGGGATAAAGAAGAAAATGATGGAGAAGTTGATTAAGTTAAGTTAAAGACTAAGCCACCAACAGTAACAAAAAACAACATGAGAACAATAACAAAGACAAAGATAAAAGATTCATTTTTGACAAGGGTCCAAAATGTATGGCATCTTTTTGTGTACATAATTTTTTATACAATTACATCCATTTTTACCTAATAGTCTCCTCACTAACTTGAGCAACCTTAAGCGGTTAACTATGGCATTAATATAGTTCATAAATATTCATATTCAGAAAAGTAAGTTGGGTTGTGTTATTGTCCGGCTCAGATGGCCAAAACAATAACAGGAAGGACATGCAACCAGAAACTATTTTGACCCTTCAGGGCATTTATTAAAGTTATGAATAATGGCAGCCCAAGTTGTGGTTCCAGCATGTGCTCCCTTTGCCTGGTCTTCTGTAAGCTTGGTTCTTGCCGGCCGATTCCGGACCTCTGCACCCAACTGAACCCAGGACTTGGTTGTGGTCCTAACCCCAGCTGGTCCCCTGGATGAACCCTGGTCCTCTCTAGTCCTCTCTGGAGCCACTGGTGCACTGAGCCTCGGAGTCACCTGGCACTACAATGAAAATTGGTACCACGGTGACACAACTCCTCATGGGTGGAATGGCACTCCTTAATTAGCATCCAGGTGGCCACATAATCAGAAGCACCTCCCACAATCAAGGACCTGCCATGACCGCAGCCCCAGTAGCTGATCTAATTACTCACTTCATTCACCTGCCGTTATTATTCATCTTATCTACCTGTTCGGTCTGCTTTATACAGTATATGGTTCAGCCCAGCTATCAGGGCCAGACCATTATTTATGTTTGTTTTGGAGTTATAGTTTAGTTAAGTCCACAGTTTATGTCCCTGCTGTCAGGGGCAGTGTTTAGAGAGGGTGTGTGTCTGTCTCCAGTCTCCTGATCGTGTCCCGGCTCTTGCCAGCGGAGCCTTCATGTAGGGGGGGAGCTTGGGTCCTGGCTTTTCTCTGCGGAGCCCTCTGGGTTTTGGCTCAGTGTGCGGGGAAAGCCAGTTTTAATTTCCCCGATCCTGGCTCCTAGGGGGACCCAGTTTAAAGTTCTGCAATTCTCCTGGTACCATGTCTTCTCTCTGTTCCTCTCAACCACTGGGCCCGCCTGTTGCCATCTGAGCGTGTCTGTCTAAGCTCGCTGCTGGACCCTGCCTGAACGCTTTGTGGATTCCTGGAACCCTGGATCTGTCAGTGCCTGTTTGGTTCGGAACCTCTGACTGGGCTACAGACTCCTGGATATCAGAATTGTCCTGTTCTGAGCCGTTTCCCTTAGCTGGATCGGTCTTCTGTCGGCTCACAAGGGCGGCTGCATCAGGGACTCTCTGGACGGCTCAGCATCGCATCTTGTTGGTAGTGCATCTGCTGATCCTGACTTTCATGAGAGGATGGACTAAATTGTTAAACCAGGTAAGCGACTCATATGGATAATCATCTTCTGTCAGATTATCATGGTCACTTACCTGTGTTCCTCCCACAACCAGAGTGCCAGTGTTGGGCCCCAGTGTGGCTCCACTCTCCCTCGCAGCAGCAGCAGGTCCGCTGATCCCAACAGCCTCCGTTTCTGATTCTGTTCTGTTTTTGTTTATTTTTGTCATTAAATGTTTTGAAACTTCCCACTGTCTGAACTGCCTGAATCCTGGGTCCATCTATCCTGTTTTATGACATTAGCAGCCACTTGCCTCACAACAGAGGTTGGAATCAGTTGCCTCTCAAAGAAGAGAGAGTATAAATGACATTTTGTTACTTATTCTCACTTTCAAAATGTTCGAGCTAGAAATACAACTTATGCTCACAAAACCCACTTGAATTTTTTTTCTTTCTTTCTGCTGCTTTTCTTACTATAAATCTTAATTCATCCAAGTTGTTCATACAGTATAATGAATTGATTTTTAGGCCATGAAGCATCCTCATCCTTTAGAGTTGTCATTAAGAACAAATAATATGTAACATATGAGTTCATAAAAGTGTAATTGTAATAAGAAAGTGAATATACAAGATGAGCAGAATGGATTGTCGTTATGGGTGAGGTCTAAATTTTCTTTGCACATATTTCCACTAAGAAAGAACTGGAAAGTTTAAATGTTCTGGAGCAAAAAGTAGGAAAAATGTGTTCATTAAAAAGACGATGTGTCCCAGCTGAGTAATGCAAGTGGCAGATGTATTGAAGGCAACATCCCATCCGCTTAAGCTGGCCAACTTCAGTTCCAGCTTCATATTTAACCAGCTAGAACCCTGGGGATGTTTTTGTGAGGGTGTGCAAGAAAGCAAACAGTATTAATCTTTAAAAAGTTTTGAATCTCTTCTTGTCATAACAAAGGATTGAGCTTTTGTTGTGCGCAAAAGTCTGCAAAAAAATGATATTAAGTACAGATGTGAAGGCAGATGGTGGTGTAAACACAGTGCTGTGTCTTCTCTAAATGTTTTTAAAAATGAGCTCTAATGCAGAAAGGCTGTAGGTATTTGCCCAGTCGTTGGAAAAATAAGCTGAGATTCAGAGGCTGGATAACCTTCTCCATTACCCATCACACTGAACAGATCAGAGGCCATAATAATCTACTTCATTTTTTTTTTTCAAACAGTCACTCAATCCCAGATTCCAGAGAGGATTGGAAATAAATCAACAAACCGAGAGCCGTTCATGCTTCCTCCAAATGCATGTGATTGTAGGTAGCAGAATCCTTTTAGTTTTTCATTGCACATTAAGCATGTTAATCTTTGAGATTTTGTTGCTAAAATTGTTAACCATTCAAAGCCTGATACAGAAAACAATAAGTATATATTTGAAGCATTGTTGAATTTTAAAATGTTTTCAGTTATAGTTTTACCCAAGAAAAACAGCTTATAGATGGCATGCAGTGAAAAATCTGAGTAGGAGTCCTGATTTTGACTAATAAAATATATGCAAACACTTAAAGTTTCACACTTAAGAAACACATTTTTTAACACGATTTTCCAATCAACACTCAATGTTCTGTTTTTTTTTTAATGGCTATAAGAAGGCAAAGATATACATGGGTTTTAGTATTTCGCATTGCCATTTCGAAAGAAGGGCACTATCCTAAATCTGTTTCTTTGATCTTAGCCTTTGCATGATTGATCAAGTAATATTAAACATTTTGTTGTCAGTTAACTTGAATCTGATGGAGGCAGCTAAGGGTAACTGATGAGGTTTAACACACAGCTGTGTAGTTTTAGGTTGTTTGAAGACTTATTCTGGACCATCTGCCAAAGCCTCACAGCAGTGTTAAAAAAGTGTTGCAGAAGTGAAGACGAATAATGACAATAGACCACAGAGATTAGTTGAAGGTGATTTAGCCTTCTTAATTCGTGTTGTCATGGCCCACTCTTAATCCATGGTGAAAAGTCAGACTGACAGTCTTTTAGCTGCCTTAGATTTGAACCCTCAAGATACTTGATTTGGACTAGTTTTGTCTTCCCTCCACCAAGTCTAACTGAGAGGAAGTCAGTTTGTGAGCCAGTGAACGGATGGACTTTATCATTAGCCAGTTAAGTTAAATTAAAGGTATTGTGGTGGATGTTCTTTTTCCAGATAGATCATCAAAATAAGTGGTCCTCCTAACTGTCAATCATTCAGGTGATGTTTACGTGCTTGTCCCCATTTTCAGTAACCGGTGGTGAGTCTGACATTGTGGAAATATTGCAAATTTTCTTTTGGAAAGTAAGCTTGTGTGAGCAATGCAAACAGCAACTTTAAAAAAACAGCATGCAAGAGGATAAATTGTTTTGTCAACTTTTTTTAATTGTCATTACACTGTCAAAAGTACAGAGCAACTGATTAAACTCTGTGCTTTGGAGCCATTCCCTTGGTGAGCAGTAGGCTGCCATCTTGTGGCGCCCAGGGAGCAGTGTGTGGTTAAGGGTCTTGCTTAGGGACCCAGAGTGGCCGTCCATGGGAGTGTGTGGGACTTCAACTCAGAACCTCCTGGACAGTACGCAATGCTCTAACAACTAGGCCACCACTCCGGGCTTGTGTATGCTCACGAATGCATTTTATAGGAGTGGGTACAAGGTTGTGCATGTGCATTTTTTAAGTGGAAAAGTGTGTCTTTTCAAAAAACTTGCGGAAATCCTCCACTATACCTTTAATATGGGCTAAGTTAATAGAAATCTGTTCATATTCGCTGTAGCTGCAAAACAATGGCCATTTGCTAGCTGAAGTCTTACCGGAACAGTTTTATTTCAGAAATATCAAAAATAAAAAAATGCAAACAGATGTACTATTTAAAACTGAGAATGAAGATGTTAAACCTGTATTTAGAAAATGTACCAAAGTTAACCAATACAATGAAACATTTCCAAAAATATTACATTTGATCAATTTTCTATGTGATATAAATAAGCTTTTAACATGTTTTTAATGGTAAATGAAATATCAAGAGATAAAAAGATAACTAGTAAAAATTTAATTGTGACAAAAGGTTTGATACTTGAAATTACTTGGACTTTATGACTTATGAACGTCTATGGTTTTATGTTGCCAGATGGAGAAGAAAAATGTAATATTTATACAGTATAAATACTGATAAACCCATGAGTTAAACATGAAACATGTTTATTAAAGCAGATTAACTGTTTTACTTTCTTAACACTGATGTCACATCCTTGATATCCATTTTAATGCTGCACGGAGACTCCATGGTGTGATAAAACGATCCTCTTTGCTCACTGTTTATTAAGCAGATGAACAGCTCAGTCATGCTTTAAGTGAAAACGCTTTGATGTGCTCAAATAACCAGCAACTTGATCCCTCTGAAAATGCATAGGACATCCTTTAAGAAATGTTTTCTCTACTGCTGAGCTCACTGGACCTGGTCCTGTGCTAAGAACTGTAATTAGAACAAGGTGGGAGAAGTGAGCTTCATCAGGCTTCAGGCTCAGTCTGAGCCAAACCAACAGCTTAATTCCTCATCTCCAGTTGCTCTCCAAAGTTTGTTTTGTCATGGTGCGGCAATTATTTTAGCCCAATCTCGTGCTTCCACATTTAATCCTTACTAGTGATTGTACAAATATAATTTCCAGTGTTATCATGTTGTTAAATCAGTTTTGCTGATGAAAACTTCAAAGGTGTTGGCTATTTTAGAAGACATCGCTCGGTGGTGATGTAAGAATTTCCCTGGGATATTTAAGATAAACACATTAGGCCTGCAGGAATTCAAAACTTGTCTGAAGCTATAAAGCCTGGATTTTTGATTGGCACGAGGAGCAGAATGCCACTTTTTCGGTGAAAGCTGATGGCAGCTGATACCGATCCTTGATTTCCAGGCTCACATGCAGTGTAAATTATGGGATAACAGGGTGCAGCCCATTGCAGACTCTGTTTATTCAATCTATTTCTTCACACAAGTTCCCATTGCCTTCTTCCTCCTCTCCGTCTTTGTGTGTGGCGGCCCTCTGATCCTGCTGACCCTCCCCATGTGTTTTCACTTTCGGCTCTGATCTCAACTCGGCGACCAGTGGGGAACCAAATACAAATTGAACAGTAACCATTCACAGACCCCTCTGCTTCATACCGCTGCTTTGTCTTCTCCTAAGAGGGCATCCTGACAATACAAGGGCCTGTGTTGGTCACGGGCATTGAGTTGCCTCACAGCCATCAGATTTGGTCGCAGACATCTAACGCAGTGTTGTTTATTGTGGATCAGAGAACATTTGAGATGTTTTTAAATCTGCACCACATTATTGTCCTAAAAGAATAAGTAGACCACAAAGCGAAGGCTCAAAGGAAAACGATTAAGCTTCCTGAGTGACGAGCTGAAGCCCAGAGAAAACAGAGGAGAAAGGAACAAATCACCACTGTTTGGGAGGGGAGTTTTTTATTATTCCAGTTAAGGTGAAGTTTTCATTAGACCCATAAGCTCTCCTGCCCCCCCTTTTGAAAGCAAGTCCTCACTTTTTTTCTGTGAAGCTGGCTGGACAGCAGCCGCTCACAAGTTGCAAGGTTTGTTTGTTCAGCTTTTATTGGGAGATGTGGATTGAAAAAGTTAAAAAGAGGCCTATTGTTGTTCTTAGGGTTCATATTTTCTCTGGAGCTGCTCCACGCGCCGTGTTTGTTCCCCTGACTGAAACTGAAAAAGGGCTAAACCCTGAAAGCAATAACTCACAGAAAGCGAAGACAAACTCACAGAAGACTCCACAGATAATCACCCAGATAAGATATAAAGTAAAAAGGTGAAAACTACAACCTGCTGGCTTTGATCAAAAAGAGCTGCAGAACTTTTCTCTTTTTTTTTTTGCACCCTTTAACTTTATGCTGAACATCTCCATATAAGAGATAGAAAACTGCTCACACAATTAATGACTGGAGCATTTTATTAGTTATATTTTTTCTTCTTTAAGTTCATAAGTCAATAAGGAACTAAAATTTCATTTCAACTGTTTTTGTTACCCTAGTCTATAACGATGAGATATCAAGGCCTTTTTGTCATGAGCTACGCTTCAAAAAGCCAAAGACAGAACATGACATTCAGGTAATGTTGATTTGTGCTAATTCTCTTTATTAGGCAAATGACTGTAAGACAATACTTATCTGAATTTGCCTGTACTTAAAATCATAAATTCTTATGTTATCCCATCCATCTCACAAAAAGCACCCAGTTGCTGTCTGTTGAAATAAATCAAAGCATTTTTATAGAGATTCAAAGTAAAGGCGAGGGAATTAACTTTAACATCTTTCTCTATAACAGTGACAGCTATTTTAAAATAAAATAAAAAATAAAAGAACCAAGAATATTTAGGTAGCTGTTAGATGCTAACCACAAAAATCTAGGCCCTGCATTACAGGTTCATTTTTCAGAATGTGGATAAATGGCATAGAAAGAAATTAAAAACACACAAAAAGAAGAGTAAAAACATTCTTGAGGACACCCTGTGAAATATAGAATATAACACCTCTGGAAAAATACCAAGTTTTAATCACATAACTTAGAAAGATAAACTTTAAACATCTGTAAAGGATTCAAGTACCCTTGAAAGAAGAAATGTAAATAAGGTTTGGCATTTAGAATGTACATACTACGGTATCTAAATAGTCTTTCATAAAATAAAGGTCTGTTTACAGTCCTTCAATAAGGTTATTTAAAGTCAAGCCATTTAATAATCTTTAGGTTAATATCTAAAATATATTTATTGATTAAACTTAAATCGGATCACTGAAATTAGATTCTCAAATTGAGTTTGAAATTCATCGACTCTAGTTTTAAAACACATAAAGAGAAAGGGTTTTTGGCATTAAAACAAACCTAAAAAACAACAATATATTAATTAAGCTGACTAAGCTGTTGTGTTACCATATTTGTCAAATTGTTTAATTTCTCAAAAATTCTTAACCTTTCCAAGAATTTCCTACATTATCAACTCAATTGTCTGCTGGTTGTATTGTTACGCTCTTAGTTTGGGAGGTAAAAACATTTAAAAAATAACTTTTGTAAAATGGATCAAACTATTTTGTGGGGGATTTAGGACACTGAACCAAAAACTTTATCATTAATAAAAATGAAGAATACATCATGATAGTCAAAGCAAGCTAACTAAGCTTCTGCATACAAAGTTTCATAAATTGCATTTCAATAATCTGACGTCTAAGAGTATTCTCCTTCTGAGGCTGTTTATGAGAGTTAAAACACACTCCATCACCTGTTTCACATTAAACTTTCACGCAAACCCTTGTATCTTGTAAACTCTGCTTCGTTTACTTAGCCTGGCTTTCATTGTGGCCATTTTGCATGGTTTACCTTTGTTTAGTTTATTAACCCATGGGGTTAGTTAACTTAAACATGCCAGCTAAATGCTTCAGCTTTGAGTTTGGAGGGCTTTTTTTTATCACAGTGACCCAAGGGGAGGAAGATGAAGGTTGGAAAGTATATGATAATTGTGAGATGATGAATGTTGACTGATATGTTCAGGATATTTGGGAATGTTTGTTTATAGTCAAGCAGTTGTTGGAGCTGAATTAGTTTTGGTACAAATTTTGATATAAAACTGCTTCTTAAAAGATAATAATTCATTTTATGAATATTTAAAGAATATTTAAATCTGTCAGATTTTTTATTTTAGACATTGAAGCCTTAAGTTTAAACACACACAAAGCTAACAAAGCTGTGTCAGTTTTCAACAGCACATCAATAAATAAAGGCCCCCAGTTAGGCATATAGAAAGCCTTAGAAAAACATCTTGTGCCCACTTTAAGTCAATTGCAAATGCCCTCATAAGTTGAACTATTAATAGAAAAAAAAATGTTTAATGACCAGCTTCGCTGCTGATGGCTGGTGTTTGTTCCCATGCTCCAGCATTGTGTCCCATCCAGCTGCAGCCAGGGAAAATGGAAGGGGGGGTGCACACTCATGGGTGGTCTGCCCCACACGGTCCCACACTCTGCGGTTTGTGCCTTACATCTGATAGCAGTGGCTCTCAGCTGGGGCGTGCACTGTTCACATTCTCTGTGCCTTTTTACTGCAACAAACCTGGGCTGGAACTGTTTACTGTGCAATGTCTTCATCGGGGCAACATGCTGCACAGCTGGCTTCCAGTCTTCAAGCGTTCCTGCCATGCCTTTGATAAGGACTTCAAAATATTGATGCATATCAGAGTTCTTAGTGATTAAAACATTCAGTTTTCTGTTCACATACACTATCATACAATTATATTCAGCACTTCTATCTACTTTTATTATGTTCAGTTAAGTGAGCATTAACTACTTGTGCTGCACCATAACCATTACTCTGCACACATTTGGCTCAGAGAGGCTCTTATATGCCATAACTGCAGGAGTAAAATCAATTTTTTGTCAGCCAGAAGGTTTTGCTATGTTCACGCAAACCAGGCTGAGATATCAATTGTGAACACCGTGCACTGCAGCTTATAAGTGAGAGGGATGTTAGATCATTTATGTTGGAGTGGATTTGTCCTCGAGCCCACAAATACCACATTTTATTGACTCTCATGCACTGGGAACCTGATTTGAAGTATGGGATACCAATTAGTTTCATAATGGCATTTTATGGAAATAATCAATATGGAGCTTAAAGTGTGGTCTTCTGTACGGAGACTGAAGTGTTCAACAGGGTTCCATGAAAGAAGAAACCAAAAAGTAGCAAACACGATTTAACAAAGACCAAATATAGTTCTGGTGATGTAGCTTTGTGCTGCAGATGGAGTACTGATTACATTTTCGTCATATTCTGACATATTACAACCACAAACTCCAATGTATTTTATCTGGATTTTAATGTGGTAGCTTGGTTAGGCCTAATTCCATTCCTTAAGGTGCAGCCTCCTGCAACATTTCAATGTGTCTCATGCCCAACAAACCTGAATCAAAAGACTTAGCTACCTCCTCGTACTCGTGTCCTATTGTCTTCCACTTCATCCAGGAACGGGTCAGGGGGGAAGCAGTCTCAGCAGACACCTGATTCTTCTCCCCAGACACCTGAGGCGCTCCCAGGCAAACCAAGAGACACAGTCCCTCCAATGTGTCCTGGGTCATCCCCTGGGCCTCCTACCGGTGGGACGTGCCTGAGGAGGTGTCATGGGGGTCTCTGAAAAAGATGCCCAAGCCACCTCAGCTGACTCTTCTTGATGTGACGGAGGGGCAGCTCTACTCCAAGCCTGCCTCAAATGACCAAGCTCCTCACCCTATCACTAAGGGAGTGCTGAGCCAACCTGCAGAAACATTTCGGCTGCTTGTATCTGGGATCTAGTTCTTTCAGTCATGAGGAGTGAATAATTCTATGACTCACTGTAACTTATGCGTAGCTGGCATTTTCATGGATACATATAACATTAATGTTTTCTAAGCTCTTCAAAGTCGAAGTTTCATCGAAACAGGTACCTAAAACTTCTAAACTAAAAGTTATTTTAATGGAGAAGGTGCTACAGTGGGGATAGCAGCAGCCTTTGAAATTATATTCTAAGATAATCTAAATGTTTTTGTAGAATTTACAAGCATTGTTTGACTGTGTGTACAGGTGCTGGTCATAAAATTAGAATATCATGAAAAAGTAGATTGATTTCAGTAATTCCATTTAAAAAGTGAAACTTGTATATTATATTCATACATTACATACAAACTCATATATTTCAGATGTTTATTTTGTTTAATTTTGATGATTACAAATGACAACAAATGAAAATCTCAAATTCATCATATCAGAAAATTAGAATATTACTGAAGACCAATAAAAACAAAGGATTTATAGAAATGTTGGCCAACTGAAAAGTATGAACATGAAAAGTATGAGCATGTACAGCACTCAGTATTTAGTTGGGCCTCCTTTGGCCTGTATTACTGCAGCAATGCGGCGTGGCATGGAGTCGATCAGTCTGTGGCACTGCTCAGGTGTTATGATAGCCCAGGTTGCTCTAATAGTGGCTTTTAGCTCTTCTGAATTGTTGGGTCTGGTGTATTGCATCTTCTTCTTCACAATACCCCATAGATTTTCTATGGGGTTAAGGTCAGGAGAGTTTGCTGGCCAATTAAGAACAGGGATACCATGGTCCTTCAACCAGGTACTGGTAGCTTTGGCACTGTGTGCAGGTGCCAAGTCCTGTTGGAAAATGAAGTCTGCATCTCCAAAAAGTTGGTCAGCTGCAGGAAGCATGAAGTGCTCTAAAACTTCCTGGTATGTGGCTGCGTTGACCCTGGACCTCAGAAAACACAATGGACCAACACCAGCAGATGACATGGCACCCCAAACCATCACTGACTGTGGAAACGTTACACTGGACTTCAAGCAACGTGGATGAAGTGCCTCTCTTCTTTTCCTCCAGACTCTGGGACCTTGATTTCCAAAGCAAATGCAAAATTTACTTTCATCAGAGAACATGACTTTGGACCACTCACCAGCAGTCCAGTCCTGTTTCTCTTTAGACGCTTCTGACGCTGTCTGTGGTTCAAGAGTGGCTTGACACAAGGAATGCGACAGCAGAAACCCATGTCTTTCATACGTCTGTGTGTGGTGGTTCTTGAAGCACTCACTCCAGCTGCAGTCCACTCTTTGTGAATCTCCCCCACATTTTTGAATGGGTTTTGTTTCACAATCCTCTCCAGGGTGCGGTTATCTCTCTTGCTTGTACACTTTTTTCGACCACATCTGTTCCTTCCCTTCGCCTCTCTATTAATGTGCTTGGACACTGAGCTCTGTGAACAGCCAGCCTCTTTAGCGATGACCTTTTGTGTCTTGCCCTCCTTGTGCAAGGTGTCGATGGTCGTCTTTTGGACAACTGTCAAGTCAGCAGTCTTCCCCATGATTGTGTAGCCTATAGAACTAGACTGAAAGACCATTTAAAGGCTTTTGCAGGTGGTTTGAGTTAATTAGCTGATTAGAGTGTGGCACCAGGGGCCATCAATTTTGAACCTTTTCACAATATTCTAATTTTCTGATATGATGAATTTGAGATTTTCATTTGTTGTCATTTGTAATCATCAAAATTAAACAAAATAAACATCTGAAATATATGAGTTTGTATGTAATGTATGAATATAATATACAAGTTTCACTTTTTAAATGGAATTACTGAAATCAATCTACTTTTTCATGATATTCTAATTTTATGACCAGCACCTGTATATTAGAATAAGGGATGAGTGATCATAAATTCCTTTATTTCAGAAGTTGTTTTTCAAGAGCTCCGTTTGCTCTAAAATGAGCCCGAGGCTTTAAGAAATGTAAGCAATCCTGTGCTCTGCCTGTGACGAACAAAATGATGTTTCAATTCAGTTCAGTTTAATGATATAGGTCCAATTCACAACACATCTCATCTCAAGGCACTTTACAATTTAACCAGATTATATAGGCAAATTTATTCAAAGTTTTCTATCGAAAGAAAACCAATTGGTTGCATCGGCTCATTGACTTGAAGGCAATCCCTCACACTAAGCATGCTTGGAGAGGAAAAACTCCCTTTTATCAGGGTGAAACCTCCAGCAGAACCAAACTCAGTGTGAGCGGCCATTTGCAGAGGCCGACAGGGGTTCAAGAAGACTGAAGCAGACATAGAAAAAGAAGCAGAGATACAAAAAGGCAACTGTCAACCAGCTCCACAGGTGGCCCCATCCAGGAAACACACAGCCAGGCAGACAAGCTCCAAGCCAGCTCCGATGTCAAAGGATGAAGAGAGCACTTCCAGCCAGTCACAGTCAGAGAAACAAGACTACACTGAAAAACAGACCAAGCTTGAAGATCTATAAACAAAGGTGTCGATGGCAGCAGCACAGCTGATAATTCTCTCCAGGATGGAGTCCCAGCCAAACAGGAATACACCAGCTGAAGCTACTATGAGAGAAAGCAGAGAGAGCATACTGTAGCGTTAGAGATTGCACTAACAAATTCAGCAGAGTGGGAGGATAGAAATAGAATGAAGCAGAATGATGAAAAGGGATCCCTATGTCCTCCAGCAGTCTAAGCCTATAGCAGCATAATTATAAAGAAAGCTCAGGATAACCTGTGCCACTTTAACTATAAGGTTTATCGAAAAGGAGCGTTCTAAGTCGACCCTCAAAAGTAGACAGGGTTTCTGCCTCACAGACTAAAACTAGTAGTTGGTTCCACAGGAAAGGAGCCTGATAACTAACAGATCTGCCTCCCATTCTACTTTTAGAAATACTAGAAAACACTAGTAAATGTCATGATGGGTTATAGAACCTAGCCCATATGCAGAACAACTCGGAGGCAGGGAAAAAGTTCAAAGGTGTATTTACAAAGATGTATATTAATGATAACAGGTCCAAGGTTAGGGAGACTGGTCAGGAATTGGTTCACCGCTGATCTGGAGAGGAGCAGAGCTGCAGAGAGGGGGGAACCTTGTGGGTCCAGAGGCAGTTGGCAGGCCGAGGGCTGAGGGCTAGCAGAGCTGAGTGCAGGCAGGAGGAGAACTGAGAACTTGGCAGAGGCGGTCTGAGTGCAGGCGGGCAGGTTCCAGATTGGGAACAGAGTGCAGGCAGGAGGAGAACTGAGAACTTGGCAGAGGCGGTCTGAGTGCAGGCGGGCAGGTTCCAGATTGGGAACAGAGTGCAGGCAGGAGGAGAACTGAGAGTTTAATTATCATTATTAGCATCTTAAGACTGTTAATAAGAATCAGCCTCCACTTATTTTTCAGTCTGTATCTGGAAATCCAAAGGATCTAAGCCTTATCATTCTAAATCACTGTTGATGTTCTCCCATTTTTGGAGTTTTGGCATTGCCCTCAATTACATAACCACCTTAAAGTGGTGAAGGTCTTGTGTACCCCTAGGTTCTTGAGGGCAATTTCAGCTCTTGGTAGAGTGTCTTGGTATGATTAATTGGCCTAAGGACAGGCATCAAACATAAAGCAATTCATTTATTCTAATAATATCGGCTGACCCCAAAAAGAGGCAAATCTTGCCCTGGTTGGGAAGAATGAGTCACTCCCCTGTAGCCAGGCTCACCAAAGAAGCTACAAGATGTGGCCTCAAAGTGGGTTCATCATATGAAGTTGTTTGGCAGCTTAGAGTGGGAGCCTTAGGGTTTTAATTCCTGGCAGAATAATCTGGCTTTAGTGAAGTGGAATGCCACCTCACTGGCGGATAAGGAGCAATAGTTGTTTTGATTTGACCAGTAGCTGTTTTGATTTCAGCAGTACCAAAAATAAAAGGTCAGAGTCGCATTTAGGTACAACTTCAGCTCTGGAACTCAGAGCCTGAAGGAGAACTGAATTCTGCTGGGTTGCACTGAGTTTAAGTTCCATTAAGTCTGTAAAAGTATTTTTATTTTTTTTACATAAATAGGGAAGATAACAAGATGTCTGTACTGTCCTTCATTGTTTTGTTGTTTGTCAGGGTCAAAGAGGATGACTATTTAATTTGATCCATTTTCTGTCCTCCTGAACTCCTATCATGGGAAAAGTAGCCCTATATTTTTCTAATATATATATATTGTGTAGATTATTTACGCCCGAGTCTGCCCCGCCGGATGTGCGACTCCAAACCTAGCTGTTTTTCCTTGAAAGATTTTATTTGGCATTGCCCTCAAAGTGGATGTGTTTTACTTTGAAACCACAGCTATCTTCCTCTCTGACCCTTTAAATTTCAGTTGAATTGCTACGTAGTCTGACTAAAACAGACCTGAAGTCTATCCTAGTGGAAGCTACGCAACCCCCCTTGTAGAAAACCGTGTTGTGTATGTTCATTCCCATTGAATCGTACTGAGCGCCAAACGCCACAACCTCAAACGAAACAATTTTCTGTCAGATCAAAATCATATTCGGTTTCAGAGCTTAAGAAGAACTCAGGCTTTCAGCGATTTTACAGTGTTATAGGAGTTTGTAAAGATAAGTGGAACATATGAACTAAATCCTGTTTCTATATGTTTCATTGGTGCTCTAGGTGCACAAAGAAGGCTTTAACTAGAAGACTTAAGTAGTCTTGGAGGTTGATACACAAATTAGTTTATGCATTTAAGCGCTGATCTTTTCAGTGATACAGTATATACAGGGCATACTGTACACTGTATGATTTTTGGCCCAATTCAAAGCGATTTGAAGGAAGGAAGGAAGGAAGGAAGGAAGGAAGGAAGGAAGGAAGGAAGGAAGGAAGGAAGGAAGGAAGGAAGGAAGGAAGGAAGGAAGGAAGGAAGGAAGGAAGGAAGGAAGGAAGGAAGCAGCATTCACCTTAACTTCATATATGAAGGAAGGAAGCAAGGAAGGAAGGAAGGAAGGAAGGAAGGAAGGAAGGAAGGAAAATAGTTCACACTTGTTTTTCTATACATGTATAGAACAGATTTATCTCGACCAAACCATATTAACATGTGTAAAACGTTGCCTGTAAAAGTTTTAAATGAGCTGAAACAGGTATGCCATTTTTCTTTTAATGTTGCATTCCGTCAGGTGAAACAACATGACTTTGGCAATGGGTTGCAGCTTTATGTTAAGAAATACCTGCACCCTGCACCAAATATTCTAGCTAACATTAGCTTTATGTGAACATAAATAAAGTAATCTTCAAATCACAAAATACAAACAATAAGTTGGATGCTTATCTTACTTCAAAAAGGTTTCTTTGTGAACCCTGATGCAATAGTTCCTTAATTTGAACAGAAAGAAGCTGCGTGTTGTTGTTTAGCCAATTAAAGTAAGTAGGATGATATGACAGCTGTATATCGCGGACCCCAGTCAATGCAGTAATCTGCACAGGCGTCAGCCTTTCAGAGATCATTACATGGCCGACATGCACACGAATGATGCTTGTCAAATTAGGACTACAGCCTTCTGGAAAATAACTACAAAAAACAAAAGCTTTACAAACTTCCGGATGAAGTTCTCAATTATAAAACCCATTTTTAGGAATCACACCAAGTGCAAATGAAGAAATTATACTTTTTGTGAGATGGGTTGTGCCTGTACATTCTGTTACACAAACAATTGTTGGAAACGACGGCTAGGAATGTCAGCAGGTCTCTGTGCTAAATGAACTTGCATTAGGAAGCATACTGCTTCCCCTTCCTAGCTCCTTCCTTACTGGCAGAACTATTTAGAAAGCACTTACCATGGCGATTGGGATGAACTTCTGCTGTGGCTTAAGTGTCCTTACTGATTTGGGGTATTTGGACTGAGCCAGACACTGAGAACACGTTCAACATTTTTATGTAATTTGGGGATTTCCTCAATCACATTATCTTCCAACCACATCCTAAAAATTTCTTTGGTCATTAGTTATGTTTACATGCACAAAATTTCATGATCAGATTCAAAGAATGAATAGGCTTTCGTTTATATGGCCGCAAAATAAAAAAATCAGATCATATCTTGGTTTAATGTGAAGCAGACCTTTTAAGAATAGAAGTATTTTGACATGTACAGAATTGTCAAATTCAACCAGCTTCAACAGAAAGAGTCGAACAGCTACCCCATGTTTTTTTTTATGTACAGTATGTCATTTAGATCAAGAAAAAGTAAAAAAAAAAAATGTATTCCAATTCTAGTCCTTTTCAAATAGGGAGTTATCTCCATGAAACACAAAAAGAAAAAAAGAATTTTAAGGTATAACAAAATTCACTCCAATTAAATATAACAGAACAATTGATAATGAGCAAATCATACAGATAAACAACTCCTATATCTCAAGCTTGGTTCTTCTTCATCCGCAGAAGAACAGAGACCCCCCGACTTGGTTTTCACCCCCTTCTATATTAAAACCGCACCTGCTTAGGCTCCAACTGTCTGCTTAAAGTCCTTGATTGCAGTTTCTTTTTTTTTTCCCAGATCACAGCATGTCCAAAATAAAATACAGAAATACACAGAATAGCACACATCTATCACAGCTGCAGCATGCACAGCACACATTCCCAATCTATCTCTAATACAATTGAACCAAATATGATCACAATCCTCTTATCCCTATTTCCTATCCCATTCTTTAAGTAAAGCTTTTTTTTCTGAATGTTTATGTCTGTGTGAGCATGCTTAATGTCTTGCGGTTTTTCGTACCACAATTTTTGCGCAGCAGAAAGACAATGATTGAAGATAAAATGTTTAGAAATCTTTGGTAATTGCTCTAAATCTGCTTGTATCCTTGCCCAGTGAGAAAAGTTCAACAACGTTCATTTGTAGAGTCTTGAACCCAAATAGAATCTTAAGATTAAAATGATGATTATCTGATAATGTGAACGCTTTGTATTGATCAGCCATTAGACATTATACTCAGGTACCCTGCTCATTTTGTACGTAATGTTACATATAGTGTCTGTATTTTTCTATTCCATAGCAAGTCAATTAAATGTATAGAGGAGGATGTTCTTTTTAAGGGTGGATCATCAAAATAAGTGGTCCTCCTAATTATCAATCATTCTGATGATATGTTTACGTAAATCTGTTTTTGCGTGCTCGCCCCTATTTTCACATAGTGGAAAAATTGCAAATCTTCTTTTTGAAAGTAAGCTTATATGAGCGATGCAAAAAGCAACTTTTAAACAGAGCGTGCATGAGGAGAAATGTACTCGTGCATGCTCTCGCACGTGTTTATTAGACGTTCCCTTTTGGTAGCGGGGACAGGGTTGGGCATGAGATTTTTTTTATTTAAAGTGGAGAGGGGGGATATTTTCAAAAATTGGCAAAAATCCTCCACTATACCTTTAAGAAATCATAGCAGTGGTTTACAGCCACACATCATAACTAATATAGTAAACGCTTATCATACGATGCACACGTGAACCCATAAAACCCGATGTCATACCAAAGTTTCTAAGATCCGCATTACATACTGTATCCTAGAACAGTCTTCTAAAATGATTAAAATAACAACATAGACACATCCTGTTTCAGTTAGGTTTATTAATTGGCCAAACAGCCAAAAATATATCTTTAAACTTTAGTTTCCTCTTCCTCAAACAGTTTCATCCCCACTGGGGCAATATAAACTCATCACCCGAAAGACGACCATAATTAAAGGAATTTGGAGAAGAGCTTATTAAATGATTCGACAACAGAGCAGCAGTAAAAATCAGGCCTGGAGCTTGCTGACAGTGAAACACATGGGTTGGGCAGGAAAAACATTACAGTTGTTTGTGTTGGATTTACAGGAGAAACGTACTGTTTTGTATTCAGTCGCATTGCCTGCATCCCAACACACCAACAAAGCACTTTACTGTACACTGAATATCAATCCAACTTACTGCAGAGTCTTTACGTCTTTTTAATAACAAATACAAACCTTGAAACACAAAAAAGGTCTGCAAAATCAAATGATAAACAATGAATCACATAACCAAATTCTTATCAAGCACAGTGAGAACGGCAATATGTGTTTTACTTTGACTCTTCCAAACCCATCTGACACTGATCAAAATCTTTGTTCCAAAACCTATTTTCAGTATGAGAGGCTCTAACTTTTTAATTTCTTTCTGAAGCATGGACACCAGAGAATTTCAAAAGCGTATCAGTTTCCCTGCTGTGTTTCATGTCTTCACATAAGGGAACTCTCAGCAGTGATTTCCTGACAGGCTGAAAGGTGATTCTTAAGATGTTGCAGCTGATGCAGCTTTTGGACGGGAAAGTGGCAAACAGCTTTCGCTTTCATCCTGAGAGATAGCTGCGTGCATCACTTGAATCAGTTCACAGACTATAATTTAGTGTGAAGAAAATCTCCACTTGTGGGTTTAAAGTCTGGGGCTTTCTTTATAAAATGATCGGAGTCAATCAAAATCTGCACCACTCTTGTGACCTCATGGATTTCAATGTTTTTACTTAACTATACTGTGTACCACTATCACATGTGTAGAATATTTCATACCTACAGCTCTAAAGTTTTTATTCCCTGCTTGCTGTGCTGTGACAACAGACTATAATCTAACTGTATTACAAGGATATAACAAAAGTTTTTACCTTGCATGACAATCAAGTTTTCAGGGTAAAAAAGTGAACCTATCACTGCCTCTTAAACTTTTTATTTTGTCATGTTATAGCCGCTTAAAACATTGATGCTTCCTGATGGAATTCAGCCTGTTCTGCTCAAAATATCTCTATAAAATCTCATTACTGAGGATCAGACAACATCACAAAGATTAATTAACAGAGCAAACAGATCAGGGGAAAAAGCTGTAGAGACATCTGATAAAAGATAGGGCCATATGACTGAAAAAAAGCTTTGAAATACTCACAGAGCAATGTTCAATAAAAGAAAATGGGAAGAGCATTGTAGAGCGACTAGTGATGCAGCCAAGCTGAAAGAGGGGCAAAGATTCATTACATCACTGAGAGAAACTGTTGACCCAGACAACCAACTGTCCTTCATGGGCAAGTGTCAGCAAGAAAGCCACAAGGAGTCCTGTGAAACATTTGCCACAACCATTGAGGCGGCCGGCCATAGATGTGATGGAAGGAGTTTCAGGGCCTGAATTGCAATTCAGCATTTGTATTAAATCAGGTCAGGACTTTTTATCAGCATCTACAAATTAGATTTTGGTTTTGCTTTTGATGCCTCTCCAGATTCTGTCAGTTTAAAAATTTGGTTTGTTTACTTTTTGCCAGGTATTCTCTTTAGTTTATTTTTTTGCATTTTTTAGTGTTTATATGTGGTTCTATCTTTACCTTCTCCATTCATTATTTTTAGATTGGTTCTTTAAATTTCTTCCTTGATTTTTTTTTCCCTGTTTACCCTTACTTATTAATTTGTCTCTGAGCCAGAGCCCTTGGTAATCAGTAGACTCCATTCACCTGCAGCTCCTCATTTAACAATTGTTCGCACCTGTTTTTCTTACTTAACCTTTCAGTTTACTTGCAGTTGTTTATTTAATCCTCAAAATTTAGCACGCTGCATCCAGATGTCTGTCTATGCTTTGTTCCTGGACACTTGTAGAGGGCATTTGCAATATTATAAAGCTGGTTAACTTCTTACTTGAAAACGATCAGCTGGGTAACATGTGCTGAAGCTGTAAGATGTTTACATATTAGAGTCAATCAAAATTTCAGGAGCAACTGCTTAGTACCACTTAAGCAAAACCTTAAAAGTGATCGGGGATGGGTTTAATTTGGTCAAAGGAGACCAAAAATGTAGCTTTTTGTCTAGATGTTTAATATGTTTTACGAAATGCCAATACCACACATTATTTTCCACACAAATGTTCACATAAGAAACATGGTGAAGGTAGCATCATGCTGTGGGAATTCTGTTCATTATTAGGAAGAGCAAGACTTGATGGGAAGATGGATGAAGAAGCTATTAAGGGCCTCATAGTTGTCAGAAGAAAAGTTTACTTTACAGTTCAGTTGTTGGTTCATCACATTAAACTCCCATGAAAGTCATTAAAAATTATAGTTAAAACATGACAAAATGTAAAAGAGTTAAGTTCATGCACAGCTATCTTTAAATATGTTGCATCCCTGGGGTTCTTCCTCAAAGAGATGAATTGGTATTTAGAAAAGAAAGGTGATATATTTAACTTTGCAACCTTTACATGAGTAAAAAGAAACACATTTTGAATGCATCTTTGTTTTCATTTGTAAGCATGAGTGGAGTACATTTGTTGTGAAGTCCACACACATGTATGCGTTCTGGGTTGTTGAATCAAGCTTCAGAGTGCATAAATGTTTGTGTGTGTTTGTCAGAGAAAGCTATGTTTCTGGGCGTGTGTGGGGCGAGCGTGTTTGATTTCAAAGCACGGCAAATGAAACCCAAAACTTGGGAAAAGCTGACAAAACATACCGATCCCAGGTGGTTAATGGGCTGGGAGAAATGACCAGTTGACCAGCATCATAGACGACCCCGTTCTAAAGTGCCCGCTTCACAGGGCCGGCCCCCATCTGCTAGATATTACAGCTCAAAATCTTCTGTTTGTCCAACATAATGTCTCAGATGGGTGGTCCAGAGATAGCACGGCACGAGGTCCGCGTGTCTTTTTGCCAAGTGACACTTTGCGCTCTTTTCCCATCATCACCACCGGTTCAAAGCTAAAAAGTTACATATGTGGAACCTGTGGAAGAAAAATAAAAACTTCTTTATTTACCTTTAAACCATGGGAATTCTTCAATCAGCCTGTCGTCTTCAGAAAGCCTCAGGATAACACAAAAAAAGAAGAGTTTGTCCGATTCAGATAGACGCACTGGGAGCCAAATTGTGAAAGTTCTAGGTGTCAGGGGTGAGAGGTTGAAGGTCCTGGTTGCGTGGGTGGTTCTGACGAATCTCTGTTAGCAGTTAATGAGGGCTGAAGAGACACACTGATCACCAGTTGTAATTTGCAGTGGACTAATCGCCGAATTTTCCCTTTGACAAGAGAGATTACACCCAGAATCTGAAGCAGGACAATTGAGATTTGTCATGTAATGTCTTCTCTATAGAGAGAGACACAAAAAAGAGGGGATCAGACCGTAGGAGCAGGGAGATAAAGGAGGGGAGTCCAGCGAAGTGAATGCCATTTTTAAGCTTATTCATTGCTGGGATAATGCACACAGATAAAACCAGTTTGTCCACACTGTGAAGCCGCAAATAGTTGTTGCACTGATCACAAACATAGACGGCTTTCTGTCACTAGATGTGCAAACTGCTCAAAGGGCCTCCTGCATGAAAATAATGAGGGGCTTTTTTTCACTGCCCCCAAGTGGCCAAAAAACAGTAAAAAGAAGTTTTCCATCTTGTAGCACTGAAAAATCTTACTTTGAACTATGCATGGCACCTACTTGCCTTCTGAGTGTCGTTCTGGTTCGGTATAAAATAAAAACCTAAGGGAGAAGATTTATGGTTCAGTCTATCAAGCAGATGGAAAGCTCATATGGATGAGTACGCGCTTCCAGTGAGCAGCTGGCGTTGACACAGTTGACTTTTATAGGCTAAATTATTCCACAATAAAAAAAAACTATAAATCACAGACCTACACCTGTGAATGGGACATATATGGTGACCTTGGTGGTCTGACAATGTACAGAACATGTAAAGGTTAATATTAAAGTGTGATTAAATGTATTATGAGGTTAGGAGTTGCCCTGACGATCAGCTTTAGATGTATGTAATAGGTCACATAGTAATATCTCTACCCACCCACTGAGAAATTAGATCAAAGACATATTACACTGGACCGGTTGGGAATGTTTTCATGGGAAATGAACTTATTAATCCTTTAAAGCAGAGTCACCCACACAATCATAGTACAACTGTTTATAGATATTTAAAACGAACTATCAGTAATACAGAGGAACACTTAGATTGTCGGTAAAAAACATTTATTAGTTCATATAAATAGTTTTATTTAAATAAACTGATCTTTTCAGATTGATCATTAAAGTTTTAAATTAATCCATAATGTTTATTTACTGTAAAAATGTTCAATATCTGCATCTCTGTTGTTGTTGTCTCTGCAATTTCTCTCAAAAGAGATTTTAAAATAGCCAAAGACCTTAACTATACAAGTTTTTTTTTTACTTGTTTAAACATAAATATCTTTATCAGTTCTTGCCATTGGGAAATTAGGCTTTTCTAATGTATTTTGTTGTTTTAAAGTAATATAACATTTTCATTTTGATTTGTTTTTCTGTTTTGATTTTGAAAAGCAGCCTAATGTTAAAGGGCTTTCCAGAAACAAGTTTTTCATTGTTTTCATTTGTTCTACTTTTACAAAACACTTATTGGCATTCTATGACACAGGGGTTTATCATTTTTATCATATAACAGTTAAAAACATAGTTATAATCATGATTGCCAGTGTCACCCAACTGTTAGTTCTTATCTGAAGCTTAGCTGTCAATTTCAGTGAAAACAACTTATTATGAAACCATAATGACATTTTTTGGAAACTCCGACCTCAAAATGTCCACATAATATTCAGAACAGTTAGAGTGGGAAAACAAGCATCCATAGAATAAAATTTTAATAGATAATACAGTAGTCAAACATTGATTATTGTTTGTCCTGCTTATATTTAAATTTTCCTAGATGACATTTTAAAGAAATTTCTATTGAACCATGAAAAGTAATTGTATGACTTGCCTTAAACATTCAAACTGTTTCAGTCTTTGCACAACTAGTAAAAAAAAAGTTATAAAAACTTGGTAAAAAATAAAGAGAAAAAAAGATTTAGATATTTAGAAAAAGCTACTTTAAGCTGCTTGTTTTAATCTGCACAAACACAGCATGTTTTGAGGAAGAAGAAGTCAAAAGTTAAAATTTCATTGAGTAACTCTTTGATTCTTTGTATTCTTCAAGGTCAGCGGTGCTGAGATGTCTGTTACTGGATTTAAGTTTATCTTAGTTAAAGGAATAGTACACCCAAAACATGATTAGCCTTCATTTTCTACTCACCCCCATGCTGAACAACACCCTGGAGTACTTTTTTGATATCTCAAATGCATCTGGAGATCTGGGAGGCTTCTTGCTGTCTGCTGACATTCAAATAATGGAGGTCTATGGTGACCGAGACAGACAGGTCCATAAAAGTCCACAAAAAACGTGTCAATATTCCTCCATACTGCTCGTCCAATGTATTCCAAGTGTCCTGAGTGGGTAGCATCCAGAATTTACTCGAAACAAAGTCATTTAGAATGTTTTTAGAGCATAAACAGTAGTGTATAGGATTTCCTGAAAGCGCACACATGCGCGTTCACGACGCTAAGGAAGCCGGCAGACCAAACCAGCGCATTCAGCTCGGCAAAGAACTCATGCTCTTCCTCAACACTGAAGTCCTCAGACATTTTTCTTTCGTTGTTTCTTTCTTTGCACAGGTAAACAGCACATTTCTTCTTCTACGCTTGCATTATTGGCAGAGCAGACGCTGAATGCGCACTTTCATCTGGTTTGGTCTGCCGGCTTCCGTAGCGTCGTGAGCGCGCATGTGCGCGCTTTCAGGAAATCCTATACACTACTGTTTATGCTCTAAAAACATTCTAAATGACTTCGTTTCGAGTAAATTCTGGATGCTACCCACTCAGGACACTTGGAATACATTGGACGAGCAGTATGGAGGAATATTGACACGTTTTTTGTGGACTTTTATGGACATTTCTGTCTCGGTCACCATAGACCTCCATTATTTGAATGTCAACAGACAGCAAGAAGCCTCCCAGATCTCCAGATGCATTTGAGATATCAAAAAAGTACTCCAGAGTGTTGTTCAGCATGGAGGTGAGTAGAAAATGAAGGCTAATCATGTGTTGGGTGTACTATTCCTTTAAGGGGGTTCACATAGCTAGATAAAAGTGTCAATTTTGGCCTTGATCTTTCCCTTCTGAGAGGCTCCCAAACTGCGGCATTTTGGGGCTGTCAATCAGAGAATTTGTCAATTCTCTTGACAAAAACTTCTATATCCTCGATTTTTTTCAGAGACCCTATATGTAGGGTCTCTGAAATTTTGAAAATGAAATTAAATTAAATTCTACCTTTTTTAGTGTGAGTGGTTACATTTTATCTGACTTAACAGTTAATCCAAGCAATTGGATGACAAACAAGACAATTAGGTTATTTAAATTAAATGTCCCCAATCTATAATGTATATCTAAGATACTATTTTTTCTTGACTTGTGATCAAATTAGCCTTTTCTTTTGCTTGTCCTCCCTTGGTTTAGCAACAGTTTGTGTCACTCACACTTGAGAAGTGTAGGCTTTTGTTTTGCCCAAGCATTTCTTTGGGTTTGGCTTGCACAAAGATGGATGCAACATGTTTTATGAGTCTGTAAAGAGACCATTTATTATGTTTGTTTATTTCTTTGCTTGTCACCCTTCAGTCTGCAAGGACCACCTAAGACGTCAACCCTGATTTATCGCAACGATGATCCTACTCCACTAACATAGACTTTTTTTTTCACTGCTTGTACTTATTTTTTTTTCTTTTGAGCTCCACATATCTTTACATGCACTGAAGTTGCAGCTCATCTTCGTAATCATGAGGATTTTCAGCTGCACTTTGAATGTCACAGAGGCAGTTAAATAAGAGTTATTTGGCTTATGCAATATTATATATTGATTTTTTTAGGGTTCTTGTATCAGGACTTTATGATACTTTGTGTTTTGTTTGGTTGGTGCAAAAATTGCAGAAAAGAACATATGCAAGAGGGAGAAGGCAGGCTCCATGAATTGAAGACTTAGGGGAGAGGATCCTGATGATGGTGCCTTGATTTAACAGTTAAAGTTCTAAAATCCCAGCACATTGAAAAGCCTGCCATCAACACATATAATCTCCTAGAGGAGCCCATTGAAAGCTGGGTCCCAGGGGTTAATTCTCCCATCACTACATGTTTGAATCAACTCCTGACTCACATTGAGATGAAAGTAATAGAGTCCCAGGACCGAGCACGGACTCCGAAGGCCCACTGATCCTGGACGACTGGGGCGGATTATTGGATGTTCGTCTCGTCGGACCTCCATCGGGACAGGGAAACTGAAAAGAAAAACAATAATTAGAGATAATTGCTTGTGTCCAAACATGAGCGTTAAAGCCCGCTCCCCACACCCCCCTCTCTCTCCCCTTCTCCTTTCGTAGTTTGTGAGGTGGAATGAAAGGGACACCCCCCTGTTTTGACAGCTGGGCAGGCGAACATAATTTGTGACAGCTGAACTGAAACGTCTTTAAACGTAGGGAGAGACACACAGAGAGAAAAGCATTTTGGCTGCTAGAGAGAACTGGTTGCAGAGAGGGGAGATCAGATGAAGAGGTCCTGCTTACAAGAAAGGGAGGAAGATGTCAGAGAAGAAAAGAAGACAGAGAGAATGGGGGGGGGGCAGTTCAGTAGAGAGGGACAAGGGAGGTTAAAAGGAGGTAAATTAGTCACACTCCATAAACTCTGAAGAGAGGTAGAATTTAAAAGAGCCCACAAAAAAGGAGGAGAACAGATTAACATCAAATGCATGACAGTGGAAAAGATGAGAATATTTAAACAAGACGACTCGGCTGAACATGGTGTCATGCCAGCTTTGACACATTGGGTTAATTTGCTGCTCTCTGGAGGTGACCCTTGAACTTCAGGGACACAGGGTCGAAGAGAACCTCAGACTAAAACACCCAAAATCATGTCAGTCTGAGAAGGGAGGTCATGGGTCACCTCGGAGATTCCCAGTATATGGGCCGAAACTGGGACCATATGTGCTTGGAAACACGTTTGAAACAAAAATAAGTCACGGCTTTCCGTCCTCGTTGAAAACTAGCAGCTTTTTTTCTCTCCCCCGCTCCTCGTTTCTCTCCTGTCCCAAACGCTTCGACCCACCACAGCCTTTCTGCTGTAATTCAATAAAGTCATAAATACCAGTGTTACAGCAAATTCATATAATGTTGGCTGCCTGCCCTTTTTATTGAAAGTGACAGAAGTTTTCCCAAAGGCAAAATATGAATACAAACAAGGGATTCCTTTTCCAAAATATCCAAATTCTCCCATGTTTACATTTCTCCTTGCTTCTTATTTCTGCTGTTGTGAAACAGTGCTACATTTAAAGACGGGGGAGGAATTGGAAAATTTGGACCTGGGATAGAAATTCTAGATTTAAAAAAAATGGCTTTGGCATAAAAGGAGGCTAAAAATGTGTTGGGGTGAAAATTTTTATTATTCTCCTTCATTTGATCAGTAAAACTCATTTTTATTAGAAAGTCTCTATCTGCTTGCTGTGCATCATGGTACCACTCACAGTGAGAGTGAATGGAAATTCAGATAACAAGTCCAATTATCATGTAATGATACTGCTCTCTGTTAGTTTGCTGGTTTAACGTGTAAACTTAGACTCAAAGATACAATTCAAAAGCATCTTGCACGGTTTTAATCTATACAATTCAATATTTCTACATCGTGACTGGTGCTTTGTGGGTATTAAATCGATGCTTTACTTCAAAGCAGGGTTGATGGATGGATGGATGGATGGATGGATGGATGGATGGACAGAGGGAAGGATGTATCAAATACCTGTTAAAGAAGAGTAATTTCTTCTTCCTACTTTCTTATATAACAGTGATGCAATAAAATTCCTGAGTTTATCAAAAAAAGTGTAATTAGAAGAGCTGCACTGCCACCATTTGGAAGAGGCTGGAAATGCAAGTGTGTTTCAAATCTTATTTATAGCCTCTCACTGAGCCTAACATTAGGTTTACTTATTTAAAAAAAAGACATCCAAACACACTCACCACGTAATTTATTGGGTACACAGCGCTATACTTATTCGGCCTTAAGAATTACCTGAAGATGGTGAAAACCTTTATCTGATTTTGGTCCACAGAGAAATAACAAATCAGATTCCCATTCATGATACCACTGGTTGGCTCTACATATTCCAATGCTGCTCAGCTAAATGGAGATCTGGTCACTGGAAACCATTAGTGTTCTGTGAACTTTTAATCATATTTAAGAACCCAGTTTGTGTGGGTTTAAGAAACCCACATCTTTAAGCCCTCGACACAAGGCTGGATGGATCCACACTTTGATGTTGTTTACTCCAAATTGACTTTACCAGCTGGAGCAAGGCATAAGATCAGTTTCCTGTTCTTGGCTGACCAGGGGCAACTTTATTTAAGCTACTATAGAGTTTCTATCAACCTGAATCAGTCCGTTCACTCTCGGATGACCTCTTACATTCGTAAGAATCATTCCTAATAATTTTCACTGTCTGAATATCTTCTCTTCATTCTCTAAAAGCCTCTAAGATGTTACGTGGGGGAAAAAAAGATTCCAGAAAATATACCCTTCTGGCATTATCAGCATGCAACATAAATCCGCTTTCTAGCCTAATCTGATGCTCAGTTTGAACTTCAGCAACTTATCTTCCCTACATCTAAATCTCTAAGTGCTTTGAGTTGCTGCCATGTGATTCATGATTCTTGTTAACAAGCAGCTGAGGAGAAATTACCTCATAAAGTGGCTAGTTAGATATGTCTCTGCTTTAGCATGTGCACTCAGATAGCAATCAGCTTCTACATAAGCTTGTTTAGATTAAATTAAATGTACTGCAACAGAGAAAAGGGAAACACTTGAACAGCAGTGCATTGTATCAACCAGGGAATAAATGCAGGAAATATTTCCTTTTGCTGAAACACTGATAAACCCATACCAAATAAGCAACGACCCACGAGTTAGAATTTTTTATGGTTACAGCAAATATGTGGTTAGGCCAATACATGGTTCTGCATATACCGGCATAGCCACATATTATATTACAGACAGCAAACATACAGATATTTTTCTTAACTGAATTAAATACACTATATTGCCAAAAGTATTTGCTCACCTGCCTTGACTCACATATGAGCTTAAGTGACATCCCGTTCCTAATCCATAGGGTTCAATATGACGTCGGTCCACCCTTTGCAGCTAGAACAGCTTCAACTCTTCTGGGAAGGCTGTCCACAAGGTTTAGGAGTGTGTTTATGGGAATTTTTGACCATTCTTCCAGAAGCGCATTTGTGAGGTTGCACACTGATGTTGGACGAGAAGGCCTGGCTCTCAGTCTCCGCTCTAATTCATCCCAAAGGTGTTCTATCGGGTTGAGGTCAGGACTCTGTGCAGGCCAGTCAAGTTCATCCACACCAGACTCTGTCATCCATGTCTTTATGGACCTTGCTTTGTGCACTGGTGCACAGTCATGTTGGAAGAGGAAGGGGCCAGCTCCAAACTGTTCCCACAAAGTTGGGAGCATGGAATTGTCCAAAATGTCTTGGGATGCTGAAGCATTCAGAGTTCCTTTCACTGGAACTAAGGGGCCAAGCCCAGCTCCTGAAAAACAACCCCACACCATAATCCCCCCTCCAACAAACTTTACACTTGGCACAATGCAGTCAGACAAGTACCGTTCTCCTGGCAACCGCCAAACCCAGACCCGTCCATCAGATTGCCAGATGGAGAAGCGCGATTCGTCACTCCAGAGAACGCGTCTCCACTGCTCTAGAGTCCAGTGGCGGCGTGCTTTACACCACCGCATCCGACGCTTTGCATTGCACTTGGTGATGTATGGCTTGGATGCAGCTGCTCGACCATGGAAACCCATTCCATGAAGCTCTCTGCGCACTGTTCTTGAGCTAATCTGAAGGCCACATGAAGTTTGGAGGTCTGTAGTGATTGACTCTGCAGAAAGTTGGCGACCTCTTCGCACTATGCGCGTCAGCATCCGCTGACCCCGCTCCGTCAGTTTACGTGGCCTACCACTTCGTGGCTGAGTTGCTGTCGTTCCCAAACACTTCCATTTTCTTATAATACAGCTGACAGTTGACTGTGGAATATTTAGGAGCGAGGAAATTTCACGACTGGATTTGTTGCACAGGTGGCATCCTATCACAGTTCCACGCTGGAATTCACTGAGCTCCTGAGAGCGACCCATTCTTTCACAAATGTTTGTAAAAACAGTCTGCATGCCTAGGTGCTTGAATTTATACACCTGTGGCCATGGAAGTGATTGGAACACCTGATTCCAATAATTTGGATGGGTGAGCAAATACTTTTGGCAATATAGTGTATATAGCCTGGGTGCCAGTCCGAACTTAGTCCCGCCCACAAGGTTTGAGTTCGGGGAAGTTCGGTCTGGCTCTGCTCCATAGTAGCGCGAGTATTAAAGCCCACTGTCAGGCAATCCAATCAAATTGTCAGGGCGGGCTTTATACGATGATGGACAGATGATCAAGAGTAACGTTATCAACCACGTGACCAAAGCGCGCTTGGGTGACAACAATAATGGCTGCCGCCAGAGAGTTTGGGTGTGTAGATTCTGCTATTAGGTCTGTTCTAGAAGATATCGACAGCAAATTAATTTTAAAAGAGGAACAGAGAAACGCGATCAAGTCTCATCTTCTTATTCTAGGCGTGAAACTGCACGCTTTGATTTTTGTGGAAAACAACTATGCCTCGCTTAACATACGTCAAGCACTCCGTTGCTCTTATTGGTTGTAGGTCTATCCAATTGAGTGCAGAGGCATTTTTTTTCCTGGTTCGTTCAAAACACGCCCCATAATCACAGCTCTATGGAGCAGTATCAGACTCATATTCTGACTAGAATTGAGTCGGACTACGTCAGGCTATTAAATATAGCCTTATGTTGCAGAATATTCTTTGTTTTGTTTTTGTGTTTTGATTTTTTCTTGAAGTTTGAATCATATCTCTCCCATCCTAGCTTCCCTTCGTTGGCTTCCTGTGAAATCCAGAACAGAATTTAAAATCCTCCTTCTCACATATACATGTACAGCCTTAAATGGCCAAGCTTAATCTTAAATCAGAGATATGATTGTACCTTATGTTCCTATTATTCTACTTCTCTCTCAATCTGCAGGTTTACTAGTGGTTCCCAGAATTTCTAAAAGTAGGATGGGAGGCAGACCTTTTAGTTATCAGGCTTCTCTTCTATGGAACCAATTACCAGTTTTTAACCTGTAAGGCAGACACCCTGTCTACTTTAAGGCATAGCTTAAAATGTTCCTTTTTGATACAGTTTGTGTTGTTTTTTTGTGTGTTGTGTTGTATGTTGTGGATCAGGTTATCCTGAGCTATCTCTATAGTTATGCTGCTATAGGCTTAGACTGCTGGAGGACATAGGAACCCCTTATTCATCATTTCGCTTCATTCTATCTCTATTCTCCCATTCTGCAGAATCAACCTCTAATGGTATGCTATCTCTCTGCTTTTTCTTAGAGTAGCTTCATCTGGTCTGTTCCTGTTTGGCTGTGACTTGATCCTGGAGAGGAATATCAGCCGTGCTGCTGCCATCAACACCTTTATTTATAGATGTTCGAGCTTGGCCTGTTTTTCAGTGTAGTCCTGTTTCTATGACTGTATGTGCTCTCTTTCATCCTCTGACATGGGAGCTGGCTTGGAGCTCGTCTGCCTGGCTCTGTGTTTTCTGGACGGCGCCGCCTGTGGAGCTGGTTGACAGCTGCCTTTTGTATCTCTGCTTCTTTCTGTATGTCTGCTCCTGTCTCATTGAACCCCAGTCGGCCTCGGCAGACGATCAATCATACTGAGTCTGGTTCTGCAGAATGTTTCTTCCTGTTAAAAGGGAGTTTTTCCTTTCCACTGTCACTACAAGCATGCTTAGTGTGACGGATTGCCTTCAAGTCAATGAGTCAATGCAATCAACTGGTTTTCCTTAGATAGAAAACTGAATCAATTTGATATGATCTGGTTGAATTGTCTCTGTAAAGTGCCTTGAGGTGACCTGTCGTGTGAATTGGTGCTATAAAAATAAATTGAATTGAATTAAATTTATATTATATAAAGTTATAAAAGCTATGCTACTAAAAGGGAAGGACAGAGAAGAGGAGGAATCAAGCTTTTTGGTTTCAAAAGAGAGGATAGTTTCACATTTGGTGGTTTCTAATAAAAAAATGATTAACTGTGTAAAAAGATTCTTAAATATATAAAACATGTATTTATGTCATTTCAAGAGACAAACCTGTAAAACTAAAATCTATAGATTAAAAAATCAAAAACAAGGGCAGTTATGATGTGGTTCTGATCCTTGACCGTTTCAACTCAGTTCCCCAAAGCCTTAGCATTACTTGTGTAATAATGTCATTTAAAGCCGCCTCTTTGTGGAAGGGATCTAAAATCCTCATAAAGTCTTCGCTCATAAACTGCATAAAAGCCCAAAAGTTATCATACATAAAACTGAATACGGTTCAGAAGTGTAATCACAGAACTCTTTCCACAGAACATGTAATCCTGTGGTGAAACGCAGCGCTGACCCCTGCATAAGACTCATGTAATTGCACTTAGACTACAGTCTCATGACCTTCTGTGGTTGCCCTCATATGGCAATTTCCTCCATCGCTGCCGATGAAGCTGGCCTCGCGGTGCTATGTCTGAATGAGCTGAACACCTGCTCTCTGAGGAGAAACAGAGGTCTGTCATAAAACTAAATATTTGAAAATGTAAAAATGTGATGGAGGGGGAAAGATGAGAGGGAGATGGAAGGGTAAAGGAGAAGGCTACGTGCTTCCAGTACAGGTTCACATGTAGAATTTATATTAATTGGCAGTATAAGGAGTGCAGCTTTAACAATTCTGTGCACAGTTATTCCATCCATGTATTGCCTATAGCGACTTGTCCTTGCAGAGTTAGGGCGTACGTCCTGGATAGAGGATTGCCAGTCCATCATGGAGCAAAAAACACATGCACACAAACACTCAAGAGCAAATTAAAGAGATCATTTGACCAAACAGTGAAGTTGTTAGACTGTGGGAGGAAGCTGAAGTACTTGAAAAGAAACTAAAGATACAAGGGAAAACATGCAAGAGTGCAGAAAGACCCCAAGCCAGGATTCAAATGCAGTGCTTTTCCATGCTGCCCCACAAAAAAGATATGTGCTTTTTTTTATTGTATTTTTTAACCTCAGTTTTCTGAATACTCTTATCTTGCAAACATAAATGTCAAAGTGATATATC
The DNA here is from genome assembly GCF_016077235.1 of Cyprinodon tularosa. Taxonomy (NCBI): domain Eukaryota; kingdom Metazoa; phylum Chordata; class Actinopteri; order Cyprinodontiformes; family Cyprinodontidae; genus Cyprinodon; species Cyprinodon tularosa. The sequence goes on along the minus strand of NW_024039285.1, from coordinate 612,675 downwards.
AAAATAACGTAGGGCATCTCAACAAAAGGGAAGAACATTTTTTGTTTGTTGTTGTTTCACCTTTTTTAAAGAAATTTAAATTAGAAGTGTGTGACATGAAGGTACTGTATGTTGGACTCAAAAGAATATCCAGTGGAACTGACAGCATTGAGATGACACTCAAGACACAATATAATAAAGGGAAGCTTATTATGTCAGTTGATTCTAATCAGAACCTCTTCAGGATTCACACTTTTCATCTTTGTATAAATTTGTATGAATTACAGAAAATAAAATGAGCAAAGCTTGACCCCCCCTCCACACTGAGAGGGAAAATGAGCATTCTGCAGGAAGAAACAGAAAATGAATCCAAACCACAGGAAAAACCTGTCAGATCTACTTTTATAGTAGCAGAGAAGAGCAAAAGGCGCACAGACCTACGTGCAGCATGAGAGCCTCCATCTCCTTGCGGTTCCCCTGCATGTGTGTCCTGGAAACTGCAACCCCTTATGCACAGATGCAGACCTGCTCTCTGGGTGGTGACACTGCTGGCGAGAAACCTAAGGACTGCAAACGACAAAAGCTGGAGCAACAGGAAGATAATTTAATTTTGATTGGTTTCACGTGTGCTTCGTAAACAGTAAAGTTTTCCTGCGCCTCCAGCATGTTTTCCTGCAAACATGGGATCCATTTGTCCCCCCCTCCTCACCAACCCTAACAGCACCACACTCACAAACTCTATCTCAGTGCAGGCTCTGCAGCAGCAGCTCAGATGTTCTCAAATAAAGTGAAGAAAGAGCAGGCTGAGCCCAGCAGCACTTCAGCATCCAGCATGGTAAAATAGAAAAAAAAAAATCATCTAAAAAGGAAAAAAGATATGCTAAAATTTGTCGAAATGGCTAGAGTGTCAACCTCTGAACTTACAGAGAACATAAATAAAAAGATGAATAAAGTTGGCAAGTGCAGTTTTGGTAAAACCCTGTAATTGTTTTTTTTATTATTATTGGTTGCATTCCGTTAGTTAGTTAGTTAGTTAGTTAGTTAGTTAGTTAGTTAGTTAGTTAGTTAGTTAGTTAGTTAGTTATGTGTGTCTCGTGTTTTTTGTGGATAATGCAATATTTTATTATTAAGATAATGGTACCATAAAAATAAAATACAATTTTTTTGACATCTTTATTATTTATTTGATTGTGTTTTAGCCATATTTGTTGATCAGATGCAAAACGAACGGGCTGAAACATGCAAGCAAAAACAAGAAAAAAATAAATAAATAAGCACTTGTTTAAAACCTTGCTTACGTAAAACAAAGCCATCTAAATATCTTGGAGCCGATTAGTGGTTTATTACCCGGAATATTGTAACGGCTTGTTATTCAACAACACACAGGAAAATTCAAATCTTCTCATAAGCGGTAGTTGGAGGTATTTGAAAAAGCATTTAACTGTGCAGCTCTAGGGTCAAATGTTATGTAAATCTTTGTTAAATTTGATTTGGAGACAGTTACCCCAGAAATAATAATAATAAAAAAAAAAAAAACAATTTGAGTGAGGGTAGCAAAAAAAAAAGATGATACAAAAAATATTGTAATTAAATTAAATTAAACTTAACTTTTTTTTGTCAATGTAAATATATATAATCAGTAACTGAAAGCAAAGTTGTACTGTATGTTCCTATGTTTAATCGGTGGTTTTCCACAGTCTGGAATAATAATCCGCAGCCTTTTATCAGTCAAAATAGTCCCTTGTTGAATACATCGCACACAATGAGCTCAGATTACAGCTTCAAACAGCAGCTTCAGCTGTTTGTGAGCTGCAGAGCCCAAACATTACCGAACGAACACCTTATTTGTGAGATCGGTGCGCGCAGCGCGCGCGCGCAGCTGTGACATAGAAACACTAATAAACCCGCAGCGCTGTGGCGCAAAGCTCACTGCAAATAACTGCAGTCTGATCACAGTTACTGATCTTTCTTTATTATTTCAAATTAGGATATATGCTTCTCACACTAAGTTTCAAGATCAATGCACACATTTTTGGGCTTATTGAAACATGGAGGCTTTTTTTAAACGGGAAGGCCTCAAGCATCACAACTTTTTTTTTTTTTTTTTAAGTGATCAGAAACGCAGAATGAGGGAACAATATGCCTGCTATGGAAAAGGAAAAGTAAGACACGTTAGCTTTAAAGAACACAACTCACCCCCTTAAGAAAAGAAGAATTGCCTTTTAATTTATAGATGTTAAATCTTTAACCAACGCTTATCCATTCAAACTGTCCTGCTATCATTAAACTTCAGTTTACTGATAATTAATAGGCCTTTGTAAAGATGCTTCTCTGATTTCTTTCCCTTTTCTTGGCAGATGTTTCCACATCTCTTACACAGAGTTAATATCCTTCAGCACATTCTGGAATACCTTCAAAAATTGTCTCCAAATTCGAAAATGGGGCAATAATGGGCCTTGTTGGCCACCCGCATTTTACTGTGCTGTAAAAATAATGGAAGTCATATTGAGCTGTGGTCTCTGATGTGCACAGCCAAACGGTTCAATACCAGGAGGAGGGCTTGAAATATGAATTCCTTACCTATTTGTTTTTAACTGAACAGGAATAAGGGTCTATCCTGAATTTATTTTTTTTTACTTGGTATAAAACAGAATTTAATAAATGAACAAACTTGACTGGGTCCTTTCGAAAAATATATCAGCTGATTATTACTAAACACACTATTTAAAAAGACTTGTGATACTTTTCATATAAATCCTATTCTATATATGCAGCCTAACGTTTAACGACTAAACTGACAAAATAAATAATTAAAAGAGTGTAAAGGACTTATCAGGATAAAAAAAAAACATTTATTTTTTTTACTTGCAATTTGATTTAGAACAAACACAGCAACAGATTTACTATAATATTTACTGTAGAAAAACAATAACTGCAAAAATAGAATAACATGTTATCATATCTGACAATATTTTTAATTTAGCCTTTATTTTTGAATTAATCAATTGTGACGTTATATTTTTCAGCAGAAATATATATTTTTAAACCCCCCTGGGAAATTTCCTGGTTCAAAAAAAAAAAGGGTCAAACTAATTTTAGTAAATTTGGGTTTGTTTGGACAAACCACCTGACATGACCTCTGTGAGAGGATTTGCTCAGTGTTTCTGCCCCCGTGTGGTGCAGTGACATTTTGACTCACCGTGTAGACTAGAGTTTACTGTTTGGACAGCAATGATACAAGAGGTTAAAAAAAATAAATAAATAAAATTAACAATCTGAGGAAAACATAAAAATGTTCACTCAAATTAGGTAGAATTTACTTTTGAAAAAAGTCTCACTGTTATTAATTAATGAGGAAACAAAAGAAGATTAGATTCTATCACAAAAGGCCAAAAAAAAAAAAACATGGCTATTAAATATAGTCCTTTTTAAACAATCTTTCACAAGCTTTCGTGTACGATTGTGCACTGACAGACAGAAAGCACAAAATAAATGTGTATGTTTTAAATATTACTGTTTTGGAGCCTATTTTGTTGAAACGTCTCATTTTTATGAGCTTTTCAACAAGCAGTCCTCATCTATGGGGATTTTATGTCTTTATACTTTATGACATTTTCATGACGGTGTGGAAAAAAATCAACAAAAGTCTCCATTGTGCTCCTGTGAAGCAATACTCAACAAATGATTTATTAAAAAGATGTCATATACAGCACAGAATCTATTTCACATAAAAAATTGGGAAAAAAAAGGATTTTTTTGGCTTTTAACAAGAAAAAGAAAGAATGTCATCATAGTAATGCTTGACGTCAACAAGAGATTGTTTTCCTTATGCTGAATTGTGTGTCGTAGAGGAAGGGTAAATGTCCTCATAGGCAGGTGGTTGACAACAGGTGGACTCTTTCCCGTCTAGGCGTCCTCTTTCACTTTTCATCTTCTGTACTCTAAATAAAAAAAAAAAGATTCAGAAACATCAGATCTCAGACAGGCTGGAAGTCAAGACAGAAAAAAACTGGCAAACATCCAAATGTTTACAGGCTCAATTGGTTATGCTTCAACCCTGCCGGCCTTTCAAAGAAAACACAGAGGTGGAGCAATTTCTCCCCTGACGATTCTTCTATTTGGCATTAACTCCTGGAAACACAGTAAAACACAGGTCAGGAGTTGAGAAAAGCAGTCACTGGGCTGGCATGCTCGTGAGATCCAGGCTGCAGCTTTTAGTCAACGCAGGTTAACTGCATTACTCTCGCTGTCTGTTTGTGTTAAAGAGATCTGCTTTGCCTGGAGACCTGCTGGGAGTAATTGACTAAAAGCAATAAAAGAAAGTGAAAACCAGGAATGCAGCTTTGTGTTTATAGCTAAAAAGTCTGTCTGCAGTCTGTTTGATTGGACTTCAAATAGACGGTTCTGCAATTAGTAAAATAAATACTGTGCCTTGGATTTTGCCGAAGGAACAGGTGGGAAAATATAACTTTTTAATTCCCTTTCAAAAACTTTTTCCCTTTAACAAATACATACGGAATAAATGTCTATGATATAATCTCACATCCCAGAGGACTGATGATTCTAAGAAATGTCTGCTATTTTGGGTCTAATTGTCCCCATATTCCAGTGATGCAAAGTTTATTTGAAGATATGGCTGAGGTAATATTTGATTATTTTACTACCTTTTTAAAATTACAGACACAGACTTCATCTACAGAACATAACACACTATATGAGAAGCCCAAAACCACAAAGACATACTTAAAGCTGATTTGCATGATGTTTCCATGCATGGCAAATGAAAGTTCCTCTATGCTTAATAGCACTCTCCTAATTCTTTAGCACATTTAGTCTTTTGTGCATGTACATGACCTTGCAAAAGGTTTCACATGTTGCCATGCCGACAAAATCTGACAACACAGGTTTTAGCCATGCACTCCACTTAGGTGGCTTTTGTGTTACTTTTAACACCTACAGAGTTGGATACATTTCTGGTTCAGATAACATTTGGCCTCACTCCAAATTATTGTAAAATTTACTATATAGCTTCTTTTTTGGAATTTTACTCCTATTTACAAAATTGAGATGATCCTTTCAGAGACTGGTTGGAAATCAACACCATATAGAGTAAAAGTTACACTGCATGGATGTAAAATTTACACTTATTATTACCTTCAACACTTGAGCAGATTTACAGTCAGTATAGTTGTATAGTTATAGTTGTATAGTTACTAGTATATTTATAAATAATCCATTTAGAGTTAAATGGATTCACTGTGAATTTTTAACACCCATTTTTTTGCTGTGAGGTAGAAATCACACAGCCATTTTTGGAGAGAGGTAAGCAGACAAGTAGCAGAAAGTGCTCTGGTCAGAAGGACCTTGATTGATTGAAACTTTTTTTTTTTTTTACAATATGCAAATAACTGCAGTGTGTGTGGCAGTCTTCTCCATCATGGAACACGGTGTTGGCAGCATCAGAATGTGGGGATAACATTTTTTAGGAACAAAAACACATGTCTGAGCTGAATAGAAGCTCAATGCATTGTTGCATTCATTTGTAAGTCAGCTTTAAAGCCAACTTAGTCATAAATAAATAAATTAATATTAAAGAGTAAACTAAATTAAACAAGAATTAAAAAGCCACACCTTTAACTCATACAAATGCCATATGTAATCTTCTTCCAAATTAAGGGCCAAAGAAACTACATGAGTATTAAACAATAAGATTTAAATCATTACATGTCACATGAACACCTATTCAAGCTTTTATCACTGCCAATAAAAACTATTGCAAAACAGCACAAACATCAATTTTTCACTCTGCTGAAAATAACCCCGTAAGAAGCAAGAAAAAAGGTTTAAGCCTGGGGCAGAAACTGACCCTTTATTAGAACCACAGCCCTAATCATACAGTCACAGCTACAATAGAGTAGTTTTTAGATTATTTTATTACGGCAGTCAAAGTTCAGACCTCAACCTGTGGAGAATCAATGGGACGATCTATAGGGCCAGTATACAGATACTCTACCCCAAGGGTCACCAACGTGGTGCCTGTTGATGCCAAGGGTTTCTCAGGGGCCTCATGGGATGCCCACAGCATCTTCTGAAAATAGCACAACTCACCAGTGGGCTAAGATTGAAATTTTGTTTTATTCTGTTGCCCTTCTTTTTTAATCATTTATAGAGCATTTCATTATTTTAATCATACAGAGCATTTAAGCATTTATAGAGATTTCAAAATAACAATAAAGAAAATTAGGAGTTAAAAGAAACAAAAAAATATGTTTATAATGTATGAAAGGTGAACGCTGATCCTTCCTTCCTTCCTTCCTTCCTTCCTTCCTTCCTTCCTTCCTTCCTTCCTTCCTTCCTTCCTTCCTTCCTTCCTTCCTTCCTTCCTTCCTTCCTTCCTTCCTTCCTTCACTCTGTTTTTTCAGGTACTATTCTAGACCAATTTATTTTAGTCTTAACATAATATACTATGCATGTCAATACAAGGACTAAACCTGTAAAAGCCTTCATAGGTTATGGATACTAAATGATAGGCTTTGGATGAAAAGTTTAGGTTAATATATGAAAGGGAAATGTTGTCCTACCTGCTTCTCTGGCCTGCTTCTCTGCAGTGAGGTGTGCTGGATTCTGCAGTCAAAGTTGCGTTGTCCAGGCAGTAAAGAGCTTCATACGACGGGAGCGCTGAGTTATTGCCACCCACAGAGCAGCCAGGCTGGGGGTCGTTTTCTTGTTGTGTTTCCTGAATGACAAAGTTATAAGCAGGTGGAATACACAGCATGGTTGCATTGCCGTGCAACATGACCGGCTGGTTCATGGAATGAACCACGACTGGATGTCCCCTTGAGTTTTGTTCCCTCACAGGTATAACATAAACCTCCTCCTCCTGTCGTCTGCAAGGCCAGCAGGAGACCAAAGTAAACTTGCACACACTGGTAAGCATGAAGGTACCTCCGACTGAGATCAGGATGGGGCCTAGAAGTTGGGTCCACTGAAAGCTCTGGTGGGCTTCAAAGTGCTGCCAACCCATGGCGGTGAAGGTGACACCTACCATCGCCAGAAAGACACCGGACAACAGCAGAGCAGCTCCTGTTTTCTCACCCTCTAGCCAACTGTCAAATGGATGTGGATGAGAAGCGGTACTGGTGGTCTCCACAGCCCTTTGTCCCAACATGGCGGTCTAGTAATCTTGGAGGATTTCTTGGTGTATGAGTTCATCTAACTTCAGTGTCTGAATTAGGGACACACCGTCTCCCATGGTGATCAACAAAATGAACTGAATGAACACTGAATAACTCTGTGAACCTCCAGCCAATAAGTTACAAATTAACCTTTACTGGCATATTGTTGGTTAAATGAAAATAGACTTCACACATTCATTGATAACGGGACTGAACAAGGCCAGTACCTCCTGTCTGAAAATGCATGTGTACATATGACATAGTGTTGGTAATCTACTGAAAATTAATGCATTAATGATGACTTCAAAATGAAGTACAGTTGAATTACTGGTGGCAATTTACACTTGCGTCCTCATGCATTTTTGTTGGTCACTTTCAATTGTTTTAAGACTTTTAAATTTTGCTCTAACTTTTTAAACTATTATGTTTATTTAAGTAAAATAGTACATTTTTTACTTATAAAAACAGTTTTGAGTCTAACTCTGTACATTTGTACTGCACTTACTGGGTTTCTGAGCATCCAAATTCCCAAAATTTGACACACATTATCAGCTATGTACATTTGAAGAAGTTGTATCTTGGCTTTTCGAATTTAAAGCCTAACCCTAACCTTAATATTTCATCTAAAGTTTGTTAAAACTCATGGACTGAAAAAAGACTTCCTAAGTATACCTCACTCGTACTAGGTTGGACTTATTTGCCTTCAAAAGTGCCGTAATGCTACATTCAGACAGCATACGATAGAAGCAGCAAAAAAGCATCTGCTGCTTAATTTTTGATGCTTGTACACAATGGGGTCGGACGCTCCTAAAGAGCCTCCTTGATCCTCCTGAAGAGTGTCCAGTTAAGTGTGTACAGACGCCTCTGATGCTTCGGCTGCTCCTATGTTCAATGGCAGAGAGCGGTTTTGCTATATTTGCTGTGATAAGTGGGTAAAAGTAGCCTAGTAAACTGGCCCCGCCTGCCAGCGGCCAAAATAATTTTTGCTTGGGAGTTTGGACTAGCATCAATCAATGCCCCAGGCACTAGAACTGGCTGGCCAATCGCAACACAGAGATGTTGTTTTGAACTTGTGGATGCACAGCGGGCGGGGTTTTGAGGGTGGGACGACAAAGCTGCGAGACGCTGGAGAAAGCACAACAAGGAAGATGGCAGCAAGTATTGAACAGTTTGTTCGACTCAGCTTTAGAATCAGTTTTGGAAGGATTAGTCTTGGGGTTTTCGTTGAAACGTGAGCAGAAAAATTCATTCATGCATTAATTCTTAAGAAGGACGTATTCGCCGTTTTACGACAGGCTGTTTGTTTACTCACCCCCACTAGCTTTCTGTCGCACTTACTATGTCACAGGGTTCCTACAGCATAAGGCAAGTTTAATTCAAGACTTTTTAAGACTTTTTAATGCCACTTGAAATAAAAATTTAAGATCAAATTCACAAGAAACACAAGAAAAACCCGCTTGCGACAACTTTACCCAACGGTTTATTTTAACATAAACCGCTGCACCAATGTTTAAAATTTTGAAAACCTTTCCATACAGGAAGAAAGCTAAAAACAAACAAATTATGGATATATTTTAATAATTATTTAACTGAATTCACAAACTTTGTTTTAGCAGGGAACAAAACAAATCAGTTTTAAAGCCACAACATAACCAGTCTTTTTTGCAGCTATTTTTCTTCGTATCGTTTTCTTAGTATGTTTGATTTGGTGATAATTGGAGGTGTTGCAGAGACAAGGGTGGAACAAAACTGAGAAATACGGGCTGTTTCTCTGCAACTCGATTTTGATGCTTTGTGTTTCGTGCTTTGCATGTGACTTCACTGCCTTAAGTCCCATCGTTCTGAGCTAGAATGACTTCTTGCACAAAATACACTGTGCCTCATGTATGTTCCCTGGTACTTGTTTTAGCCATGGAGAAAACTCTTGGCTGGATAGCAAATTTTCGTTACATTTACACTTGCTCATGTTTTCCAGACAAAAAGTAAATGGCGCATCTCCCAAATGTCCCGGCCGCAACAACGCTTTTATTGGTTCCGCTATCGGGACGGAACCAATAATGGCGAGCCGTTATTTATTTATTTTTTAAATGAAAAAAAAAATGTGTCAATTTTACCGTTTTATTTAGATTACACAAATAAATCGTAATAAAAATAATCCTATTTATGAGGTTTTAAAAATTAAGACCTACAAAAGACTGATTTAAGACATTTTAATACCAATTAAGGCCTTAATTTTATTTTAAAGAATTCAATGCCTTTTAAGACTTTTTAAGGACCCGCGGGAACCCTGTGTCAGTTGCGCTCATTGGTCACAGCGGGTGGTTCTCATCAACAATCTTCTGATGTCTCATTTATCTGGGCCAGACAAAATTACTCATTTAATATCACATTCAGTCTGGTTTATCAGGCTAGGTAAAAAGTAGTTTTAATATATTTTTAAGTGAGAAACTCCACCTAAAGGCTACATCTGTGCAGTCAGTTTACCAAGGTTATGATCCTGCCTTCAAATATTATTTCGCTGTCGGAGAACCTCAGACCCCGGTGGGGCCCTGTCACTGGAAATCACCTTCAATCCAGCCTTTGTATTTTTTATCCCCAGTATTCTGTAGCTAGCGGATACGAAACCCTTCTCAAGTCTGTTTTTATCTTAATATTACTTTAAACTTTGCTGATATTAGTAAGAAATCAGGACTTAAACTTTTAGAATCTAGCATTTTAAGATAAAGGCCTTTCACACTTATCCCAGTTCCAGTTTGAAGGAAGCGATCTAAAGTGAAAGAGCTTCTGGACAAAGATGTCTCCTGATTTCAATGGGTTTTTTTCTTCAGTGCAACCTGCAAGAGGAAAAACTCAGATTGTTTCACGACAACTTTTTTTTGTGGGCAAGTTTCCAAAACAGCAAAAATAAGAAGTCAATATGATGACTTTTGCTTAAGGAAACCATACTCGCTGTTTGCGTACCACGCTTTGATGTGTGCTACACATGTATACCCTTGTTTATTCTGACTCTACAGTCATGGTCTTTGACTGCTTAGTGTGAGGGGCAGCAGAACTGTCTGCAAACAGTCTGACGTGTGTTTGTGCAGTGTGGTAAAAAATGGACATATGTTCATTGAATTTTAATTCCAAATGCAAACAGTGACATGCAGACATGTTGTTCAAAGACCTAGATGAAAGAACATCCTCACAGTGTTGTATATAGCAACCCCGCTAATCAAGGAGCAGGATAATGCGTACGGCAAAGCAAAACAAAAAGGGGTCTTCGGGGGGGGAAACAACTGATTATTGTGCACATAATACCAGAGACTGATCAAATCTAACCTGTACGCGTCCAACTGTTTACCATAGCCGCAGCTCATTTCACTCGACGCTAATGAACAAGGGGACAGACACAAAGGGCCCATATGAGAGCAGTGTTTAAAGTAACCTCCCGGAATTGCAGCTGTGCAGATTCTTTCAATTAGCAAACTCCAAATATTTATGCAGAGAACATTTCCTCTCTGGAAGGAAGGAAGGTTCTGTGAGTGCTCGTCTCCTGTTGACTCACTCCCGGGTCCGTTGATTCCTTCAGCTCAATGTTTGTTTAGTTTCAGATCTGCAATCCTACTTTGAAAATGTATCATACCTTGATGAGGAACCTTTAAGAACAGACAAAATATTATATCTATGTTGGTATGGTAGTCTATCATATCAAGCAAGACAAAGAAAAACAAAGGTTGATGTCTAAAGGATAACAGGGTGCAATTTTAAACACTTCATTTGAGCCATAAGTGCCTTCATATCTCATGGTATTGTAGATTATTTAGCAGATTTTTTACTTTAAGTCTATTTAAGCAGTTTACCCACTGCTGAAAGAGGATGCAAAAAAAAGCAGTCCTCCTGAGCTACAATCATGCAACTTTGAAATGCATCCCCTTCACTTATTTTAGAATTAAATGGTTGAAATCCCTTATCATCAGGGCTGCAGAAGCATGCATTTGATTCAATTCAGTTTATTTATATAGCGCCAGTTCACAACACAAGTCATCTCAAGGCACTTTACAGAGACAATTCAACCAGATCATATGGTCAAATTGATTCAAAGTTTTCTATCTAAGGAAAACCAGCTGACTGCATCGACTCATTGACTCAAAGGCAATCCCTTACACTAAGCATGCTTGTAGCGACAGTGGAGAGGAAAAATTACCTTTAAACAGGAATGAATTTCCAGCAGAACCAGGCTTAGTGTGAACGGCCATCTGCCGATGAAGCAGACATACGGAAAGAAGCAGAGATATAAAAGACAACCGTCAACTAGCTCAATAGGCCGCCCCATCTAGGAAACAAACAGCCAGCTAGGCGAGCTCCAAGCCAGCCCGCACGTTGATCAATGTCAGTAATGTTAAAAACAGAGAAACAAGATAATGTTGGTGATTTTTTTATGTGACAGCGGTCTTTATTGAACAGTCGTTTAAAAGGAAAGAGAGCATAGGGAAATACCTTAAGTAAATAACTCGAGGCTTAGAATCAACCCAAAGACAATTGGGTTTACCACTCTGCACAATGGGCTTGAAAAACTGAGCGAAGCCACTCTCTGAAACAACAGAATGTCAACGTTATAATTCATGCCACTAAAGTTTTTCACAAATCACTTTGGTCATAAAGACAATAAGGAAAATGAAAAACCCATCTAGCAGTAATCGACACCAAAGCCCGGCATACGCCGTGCAATTTTTTTGGTCAAATCGTGTGTTGTGTAGTATTAAAGAGGGTCACTATTTGCGATTGGCACCTCCCGATGAGCTCTTGTTTAGAAATCGTGGGGTCGAAAGAAAATCAAACTTGTTTGATATTTTGGTCGCGGCTCATGAGGAAGCGGTAATACAACCAGACTGAGAACTCAGAGATTTCACATAATACATGCGTGAAACAAAAGCGGATGTGAACCGTCTACCTCCATTTATTGCGTTTCATGTCAGGACCCCATGTACAAACCCGACCCGGTTAATACAGTGTGAGGACATACATCGCAAGCTGTGAACTTTAACCTCTACGATTGATTAACACAATTTGAGTTGGTGCTCTAAACAATGATTGGAAATAGGGCACAGTGTATCCCAGGCTAAAGAGAGTTTAGATATGGCGTCTGTATGTCCCATTCTTAAGAACCAGTAAAATAGGTTCTCTATTTAGTAATCCTAAGTTCTGTAGAAACCAGTCTTTGCTGAAATTTTTTGTTTTGGCAAACTATGGCGGACTGCAATTAGGGCTTTTCCATAGACTGTCATTGCAACAAACATGGCAGTTCAGATGTGTGGTACATCTTGTCGAAGGAAATTGGTTCTCTTTCTTTAGTTATAAATGAAAACTACTTTGTATATACCCCACATATTTCTTGTCATTGGTTACATTAGATAAGTACTTACTAGCTTTATCAGTGATATCATCTGGACATTTTTGGAATAGCAGATACTACAGCTACAAAGGAATCAAAATGTGATCATTCCTCAGTCATCGCCCTCCCCCAAATATACACACACAC